>NC_044058.1:6535469-6547969 GCF_902167405.1 Gadus morhua
TGAGGGAGGGTGAGCGAGAGTCACACACACACACACACACACATGCACACACACACAGTTGTACACATATAGACACACATACACTTACACACACAGGAAAAAGGGGACGACAGCATATGTGTGTTTGAGTGTGTGTGCACGTGTGTGTGGTTTTTGTGACGCCCTCCTAACCAGGAGGTGTGCGACTTTCCTTAATGAGCTCGGTCCTGATGAAACAGGATACAATAATGAACAAAGAAAAGAGGAGTGGAACAAGATGGCAGGGACCGACTGAGAGACAATGACATTTCACAGAGAGAGAGAGGGAGAGAGAGAGAGAGAAAGAGAGAGACATATATATATATATATATATATATATATATATATATATATATATATATATATATAGAGAGAGAGAGAGAGAGAGAGAGAGAGAGAGAGAGAGAGAGAGAGAGAGAGAGAGAGAGAGGGATAGACACACGCACACAGACTCGTGTCTCTGTGTATGTGTATCTTTCTCTCTGGCTTAAGAGCAAGCAGTGATTTTGAGGAATGGTTAAATCATGGTTAAGTTGTTCGTTAAAGATGGTTCACTTTGGCCATGAGGGATATCAGGAAGATGAGTAGCAGGAAGAGAAACAGGAAGTACTGCGAGGTGGGGGAACAGAGTAGTCTGAGGAGAACGAAGGGGGGAGAGAAGAATGTGGAGTTTGACATATTCTTGGGTGAGGTCAGGGAGTAGAGAGATAAAAAGATGTTTGTGACAACAACGGGTTTGGTTGGGAGAGAGACGTAAAGCATCAATGCAGAGAGGGAGAGAACTAGATAAACACACACAAGAGGAATGAGAGGGGAGTTAAAGAGGAGAATGAAAGGAAAAGCAGCGAGAGAGAGGGAGAAAGAGAGAAACAGAGAAGAGCTTACGACGGAAACACACACAAGGAATGAGGCAGCACAGAGAGAGAGGGAGAGAGACAAAGAGAGAGTGAGAGAGCTATCAACAAGATGGAATCAATTCCTTGCTGTAGCTGGAGGTGAGGGTGTGAGGAGGGAGTTGAACCAACAAGGGTTTCTTAGGGTAGAGAGAGTTGGTTGTGGAGGATTGACAAGGGAGCGGGACAAAGAGAGATAGAGGGATAGAGAGAGAGTAGATAGAGAGAGAAAGAGAGAGAGAGAGAGAGAGGGAGAGAGAGAGAGAGAGAGAGAGAGAGAGAGAGAGAGAGAGAGAGAGAGAGAGAGAGAGAGAGAGAGAGAGAGAGAGAGAGAGAGACAGTGAGATATAGAGATACAGAGAGACAGAGATAGAGAGACAGCAAGATAGAGAGAGAGAGATAGATATAGAGAGAAGTAGAGCGACAGAGCGATAGAAGAGTGCTGGACAGTGCGAAGACCTAGGGTCTGTGGGGTGGGAGGTTAAGAGAGAAGGGGGAGTGGGGTTAAATGCTGAAAAACACCACCCAAGGACACTGAGAAAGGAGAACTAAAAACAGAGTCCGGTGGTGAGGAAAAGCAGGGGTGCGATGGAGGATGACGGCTGTTTCAAGCAGGACAGTAGTTGGAAAAAGCAGAGTGGGAGCACATTTTGAGAATTGCGTCTTCATTGAATTTTGAACTGTAATGGGTTGGCAAAACAATTAAGCCTGTGTGCCAATAAACCTCCAGTGAATTAGGACGGGAATGAGAGCGACAGACAGACACAGGGGGGAGAGAAACGGAGAGAGGGGGGAGGGAGGGAGGAGAGAGGGAGGGAGAGCAACAAACAGAGAAGCAGGCTTGGCTGACTCTAACAGGAAGGAGAGAAGAACCCAGTTATAAACAGGCACCGACACTCTCTACCGAAGGAACCCACAGGAAGAAGTGAATAGAAAACACTCTCAAGAAAGGGAAAGACAGAGGAGAAGCCGGAGATAAACTGACGAATATACAATGGCAGAAGCTGGAAGAGAAATGGAAGAAAAGGGGAGACAGGGAGAGAGAGGGAGAGATTTGAGTGCAAATCGATCAGCGGGCCTGTGGCAGCCTACAATGTAAAACACATTATCCAACATGGGTTACAGAAAGAGAGAGCGAGAGAGAGAGTGAGAGAGAGAGAGAGAGAGAGAGAGAGAGAGAGAGAGAGAGAGAGAGAGAGAGAGAGAGAGAGAGAGAGAGAGAGCGAGAGAGAGAGAGAGAGAGAGAGAGAGAGAGAGAGAGAGAGAGAGAGAGAGAGATAGACAAGGAAAATAGCCTGTAATGGAAACATATGCAGCTTCACTAAGCCATCACAAGCATTTATTAAACCTCTGATAAAGAAAAAAAGCTAGCCAAATAGAGAGGGACAAAGATGAGGGTGTTAGAACAGGCAGAGAGTACAGCGAGGAGAGGCAGGGGTTAACGTCAGCACTGCGTATAGGCAACCTGCTGCAGGCAGTATGTTATATTAACACTGACACTAGCGGTGTGGAGCCTAAGGAATCCAATACACATGCACAGGCACAAGCACAAGCACACACACACACACACACACACACACACACACACACACACACACACACACACACACACACACACACACAAACACACACACACACAAAAGTGCATTCACACACACAAACACACATAGGATCATGACATGCTTTCAAGAAAAAACAAGCCAATAAACTCGCACATATAGACAGCGGCACACGTAGAAAGACATACACGCACACGCACACACACAGACACATACACACATACACATACAGACACACACACATGTGCAAACAGAGAGCTGCAGTGGACATGCTGGGACATCAGCGATGACATTGAGACCCAGACTGAAGTGATGTGAGGGCGGGCAGTTCCAGTGACTGAGGGGAACATGCAGCATCAGAGATGGACAAAAGGGGCCGCGGGAGTTAGGGATAGCTGGCCATACGGAGATTGAGGTGAGAGTAACACCGGTCACAGAGAGAGAGGCAGAGATGGAAGGGGAGGGCGGTGGGAGAGAAATAGAGAGAGAGGGAGAGGAAGAGAGGGAGGAAGGGGAGGAAGGCCTTGTCTCTGGGCAAAGAATTGCTAGAGAGAACGAAGCAAGAGGGGGGTGGGGTGGGGGAGCGAGAGGAGGAGAGGAGGGGGAGAGGGGTGGAAGAACAGGAAGGGGAGTTAAAAAATTGAAGAGGCAAGATTTGAGGGAGGGATAGGACTTAATGGAAGGTGTTGGAAGGCACCGAGTGGGCAAGTAGAGGGATGGAAGAACGTGTGTTTGAAAGACGAGAGAACAGAGGGGAAGGAGAATAAGTAAAGAATTAATGTTTGATGAGGAAGAGAGCGGGAGCGAGAGAGCGAGAGAGCGAGAGAGCGAGATAGAACAAGGGTTCATTCATGTGAAGAAATGGAACATGCCAGCAGTACAGTCTGAAAACATGAGTCACTTTGGTAAAGGACAGTGTATCCGAGATGTGAATTTCAAGGGTGGGAGTGTATTTGCATAATCAAAACCACCAGCCAATCACACAAGTTAGAGTGACAGGGTTTGACGCGCCGAATCAGAGGGATTTATCGGTTTAAGGATGGAGGTTCGTCACCTTGGCAAAAGTTGTGCACAACACAGCCAATTGAAATCAGCCAGGTCTATATGGCATCGATCAAAATAGCGAATTGTGCCACGCTAGGGTCCAGCCCCTGAAAAAAAGGCTGAAGCTAAATTTAGTCCGATTTTTGCATGACAATATTTCCAACCTCCGCTCTCGTCAACAGAAGGCTGCAGCGCTTTGGCTCTGCACACCACAACACCTGTTACAGCGTGTCACACTTAGAAGCCCCGCCAGCCAATCAGAAGGACCCATGGTGTCTGCTTGTACTGTGGCAGTGTTCTTATATCCCTCGCCAGGTGACACGTGGACGGGGAGGAGAGCAGAAGCGTAGAGGAGAGAGGGGAGAGAGAGAGAGGTGCGGAGAGGAAGAGGGAGGGACGAAGAAGGAAGGAAAAACAGCCGATAGCCACCACCACAACCACGACCACCACCACGCTGCCGCCGCCACTTCCTCCCCTTTCTTCACCCCCTTCTCCCCTAACCCCTCCCTCCCCCCCCTGTCTCACCTGCGCCTCGTTCTCCTTGAGCAGCCGGCGGGTGCGCGCGCCCCCCGGGTCGTCGGTCACGTTCAGGATCACCACGCTCTTCTTCTCCCAGCCGATGAAGGAGCCGTCCGTCAGGCCCTCGACCACCGACAGGAAGTCCTGGTAGCCGTGGTGACGCGTGGACACCACAGAGAACGCCGTCCAGTCGTACTCCTCCAGCACCTCGAATATCACCTCCAGCTGGAGGGCGGTGGAGGAGCTGAACTGGAGAAAGATGGAGCCTGTCTCCTGATTTAGGGGGGAGGGGAGGGGAGGGGGAGGGAGGGAGGAGGAGGGAGGGGGGAGAGCAGTATGATTCTGTTCAGTGTACAGACACACACACACACACACACACAAAAACAACAGCAACGGTCCGGGCTAGCTTCTCTGGCAGTACACAGAAGGAGTGCGTTCAGTGTAGCACCAGAGATGCATGTTTTAATGGAGTATAAAACGTGAGACAGCCACAGGGCCAACGCAACAAGAGATGCAGTGTGAAGCCTCCACAGAACTGCAGGGGGAAAAAGGTGCTCTGAAAGGCTGACTTTTATCAGGGAGGGGAAGATGAATACTAGGAAGATCATGGAAGTGTCAAAAATGTTCGCCCTTCAAGAGTCAAAAGAGGTACAATAATTATTGTTGTTTGTTCATTGGTTGCTTTTTGGCTATTTCAGTAGGATAATGTTAAAACCTTCCTGGTTCATCTTACTGACACACACACGTGCACACCCACACGCATACACAAATTCACGCACACACACGCACGCGCACACACACACACACACCCTCACACCCGCGCACGCACACAAACAGACACAAACACCCACGCGCAAGTTACACAGTACAAACATGCACATGCGTAACCCACCCTCCTCCAGAACATCAGAGGCAGTAGCAGCCGCCCAGTTTGCTGCCATTTACAGATCAAACACGGCAGCATCCCGGCGGACCGCAGACCTTGACCTTCTGGCTACCGCCCCCTATCTCCCATGATGCCTTTCACCTCCATTGTCACATATATACAACTGTCACGGAGAGGACATCCGTCGCACAGCATATGAAATGCCATGGAGTGTCTAACATTTCAACCCGGTATTAAACCTGATGGTTCTCCTCAATGGAGTTATTTCAAACAGTTCTCCGGTGGGTTTTAGTATCCAGTGATGATGACTGCTCTAGGATTAATGTTGTACTATCAACATTAACAAGATCTGGAAGGGGAACAGGTCCGTCTGTATTGAGCGTCTGGACTATGTGGGAGTTTGGCTTGAAAGAGGGAACATGATTCACTTTTCTAAACCAAATTCAACACTAAGAGAAGTTAGACGTTGAATGATAATGTTGATGATGGTAATGGTCTTCATGTAACACCGGTCACTAGTTACGAGACCCCACTGAAACAAGTGAACACGTATATGGTTTGCAGAGAACAAACTGCAGTTATTGAAAACAAGCATCAGGTTCAGCAGGGGAGAACCTTGGCCGTCAGTCAACGCAAAACAACCCATGGCTGCATGTAAACACTGTCAGAATCGCTGTTGCAACAATATAATTTTTTCAAATCTCCAAACAGAAATAAAAAAAATAAAAGATTAATTCTAACGAGTGGGTGACAGTTTGGAATCGCTTGATGCAATATTGAAAATCGTTGTTTAGCTGTGTAAGCTCTAGGTAAACTCATAATGTGTATCTCAACGTGGTCGTCGGTTTGTGTCGGCTAACCGGTGAAGGCAACCTGTGCAGGTTTCTGCACAAGTCGCCTGAACCGGCTCCTTAAATCATTTGGGTGATCAACGTGATGTCAGGCAAACATCAGGTTTCTTGTAAGCCAAGTTGGCTTGACCAACCGCTCTAATCAAGGCATATCCTGCTGGCAAACAGGCCAAGCCATATTTTTTTTCATTTTTTTTAGCAGTTAGTTATTTAAAGCATTTGTTCCTCAGAGTTTGTTGCTCGAAATGACTCTTTTTAGGGAGGGGTACATTGTGTTCGTTCACAATCAAAGCAGCTAACGACCCTGTGTTTTACGGTCATGCCTCTAGACGTTAAAAATGCATGGACTCGCGTGGACAGATTCCTTAAGAAAAAGCACGGGGAGAGCAGCAGCCTGTCAGCGGGCCAGCAACAGATTTGGTTTGGCTAAAACCGATGCCAAACTTTTAACAGCACGCCTTCAAGCTTGTAATCATTGAGCATTAGTCACGTCTGCTTCTGCATGGCTGTGCAGACCTAGACTATCTCTCATCTGTGTCTCAAACACAAAAGATGCACGCGCCACCATTTTTTTTTAAATGGATACAAATAAATGTCCACAATGTTACCCACGCAAACGCACACACACATACACAGACACACACAAATACACACACATACACAGACACACACACACACACACACACACACACACACACACACACACACACACACACACACACACACACACACACACACACACACACACAGGTCAACACACCCTACCTACCTGTGGCATCCGCCCCAACCCTGCTCCCCCTCCGACTGCCACAATAGGCAGTCCTGTTTGGGCGGAGACAAACTCCAGCATCGGGGCCAGGGGCCCCCAGGCTGTTGGGGGGGGCCTCTCCTCCTCGTACACCAGGCCCTGCAGGGGCCTCGCTGCCAGCAGGTCACACAGCTGGGACAGCACCGTCTTAGGGCTGCTGTCGTTCACCTGGAGACAAAGGGAGGGGGGAAGAGAAGCAGAGAGACAGTGAGAGAGAGGGGGAGGGAGTGTGGAAGAGAGAGAAAGGTATTGAGATAGAAAGAGAGAGAAACAGAGAGAGAGAGTATGGAGGCAGTAAGAGAGAGGGGGAGGGAGTGGAGAGAGGTATGGAGACTTTAAGAGAGAGAGAGGAGTGAGAGACAGAGGTATAGAGACCATAATAGAGAGAAGGAGTGAGCGAGAGAAGTATTAAGACAGTAAGACAGAGAGAGAGAGAGAGAGAGAGAGAAGTGTGACAGAAATATATTGAGACAGTTATATAGATAAAGAGAGACAGCGGTAAAGAGACATTAAGAGAAAGAGAGGGGAGTGAGTGAGAGAGAGAGAGAGAGAGAGAGAGAGAGAGAGAGAGAGAGAGAGAGAGAGAGAGAGAGAGAGAGAGAGAGAGAGAGAGAGAGAGAGAGAGAGAGAGAGCAAGAGAGAAAGCTAGAGAGGGAGAAAGAGAGCAGCACCACAGATTGTAAAGGAAAAGGCCATAGTCTTGTGTTTCGGTGTTGCTTGTGTGCACGGTGTCATGGCACGCTGTGTCTAGCTCACAATGCGCACGGTGGTCAGAGAGCAGAGTGTGTTCACCGGGAGCTAGCCTAGCGCGCTACGGCCGCCCTATGCTGCCTATTCAGCTCAGGTAATGAAGGCAGAGGACAATGAATAATGGATCCACATTATTACTCCCTTCCTGCAGGCCCGCCGGGGCCGACCGTGCAGCACCGAGAGGAGGGAGGCGGTAGGGCACAGTAAAACGCCAACCTGCAGCCAGATGACGTTGGCAGACCCCCACTGGGTGACCACGCTCTCCCCCAGGGAGCTGTGCACCCGGCCGAAGCCAGGGTAGAGCACCCTTCCCCCGGGCCCTGCGACCGCCGCCTCGGCCTGCACCGTGGCGCCGGCGTGGATCACGGCGATGTTGAAGTTCATGATGGACCCGGCTTCGCGCTCCCGCGGACTGGGCCGGAGCAGGAGGTGAGGGGAGGAGTCCACCAGACCCGCCCACTCTGCCAGGACCAATAGGAGAGAGAGAGTGGGTATGGCGACCATGGCAACCTGCCAAGGGGGAGGGCGGATGTATAGCACACTAAGAGAGAGGGTGCCTGGGAGATGGGGGAGAGAGAGAGAGGGAGAGAGAGAGAGAGAGAGAGAGAGTGAGAGAGAGATATATTTATATAGATATATATAGCGAGAGAGAGAGAGAGAGAGACAGAGAGAGAGAGAGAGAGAGAGAGAGAGAGAGAGACAGAGAGAGAGAGAGAGAGAGAGAGAGAGAGAGAGAGAGAGAGAGAGAGAGAGAGAGAGCGAGAGAGAGAGAGAGAAAGAGGGAGAAAAGGGACAGAAAATGGAATAAAAGAGAGAAAGAAGAAAAAGATTAAGTCAAAAACAAAAGTGCATCCACTCAGTAATATCCAGCATAAGGAGGTCAAGTACAAGCTGAGAGGGGAGATGGACAGAATGTGAGAGGGAGAGACGGAGGGGTACGTGACGCAGAGAGCCGCAGAGATGGAAAAACAAGATTCATCAGATATGGTGCACCCACGTGAAAGTATGTACAAATCAGAAGGCCAATGAATGGGGAACACAAGGAGCAGAATAAGCATCATAGAGAAAATGGAAACCTGCAGTCAAGAAAATGATAAGAAGGTAGATACAGAGATAGATACAGAGCGGGAGAAAATAGAAACCAGAAGTCAGAGAATAAGAAGAAGGGCCAGCGAGGCAGAGAGAGAGTGAGAGGGAGTGGGGAGAGAGAGAGAATAATAATAATACAGCAGAAAGAGAACGAGGTGGGGGTGGAGGTGGTTATTGTGCTGCATGAATGATAACAACAATTAAGAGTACCGTACACACACTCGGACACTGATGTATGTGCGTACACACACACACGCACATATGCACGCATACACACGCACACACACACCGACACGCGTGCACATGGGCACGGGCAGACACATACCAAGGCACACGCAGATGCAGGTATACTGTTGATGCAGACAGCACAAGCTAATGATAGACCCATACGAGGGTTAATGCAGTTCACAGCACAAGTGCACAGAAACACCAAAATGCAAACCACTGCAGAGAACGATAATGATTAGTCGAGGAGATATCAGGGTTAATACGATGGCGCCACACACAAACAAACGCGCAGCACACACACACACACACACACAGACAACAGACACATGCAGCCACAAACACACCCAAATACACACACACACACACACACACACACACACACACACACACACACACACACACACACACACACACACACACACACACACACACACACACAAACACAGGACATCATTTTCAATTTACTCTCGGTGGCAAACAGTCTCCCTCCCTCCCTCCCTGCATTTCCTTTTCCTTTCCTTCTCTTTTCTTTTTCGGCTTTTTCTCTCTTCCTTTTCAATCTCCAGGAGCGGGGGTTGGGACCACAGAGTTTCAATGATTAACAGAGGGGCTCACAGACATCATATTCTAGCTGGACTCACTCTCCCATCACCCTCCACTCTTCTCCTGCTCCCCTGTCTCCACCCCTCTCTCCTCAGTCTCACAGTCTGCCAACTCTTTGACCCTGGCGAGTCCTTTAGACAGAAACGGATGAAGGCAGGCCCGCAGAATAGGAGATGGAAAGAAAGGAGTGGTGGCAGAGGAGCGAGGAGAGAGAGTTAGAAAGGAGCAGGGAGCAGGGAAGATGGAGAAAAATCAACCCTAACGTTGAATGTTGATGAGAGGTAAATAGAGAGCACAATGACTCACTGGACTCACTGACCGAACGTGTGTGTGTGTGTGTGTGTGTGTGTGTGTGTGTGTGTGTGTGTGTGTGTGTGTGTGTGTGTGTGTGTGTGTGTGTGTGTGTGTGTGTGTGTGTGTGTGTGTGTGTGTGTGTGTGTGTGTGTGTGAGGGGGGCTGTAAGGGCTGAGAGGAACCAGGGGGAGAGGGGCTGAGGGGGAGAGGGCTCGAGGACTTTTGGTGGGGGTACTTGGTCAGGGGAGTGGGGGTGGGGGTTGCTAAAATATGTGCAAGCAGGAAAATAATTATTGATTACCGGCATGTGTATACGTGTTCCGCCTAAGCAAACACACTGTCAACCCTCTTGTTTTGAGTGACAGCGCTGTGTGTAACCCTGTGTGCACGCATCGACGTGCATCAGTGTGCATAAGAACATTTGTGCACGCTTGTGCATGCTGCACAGTGTGTGTGTGTGTGTGTGTGTGTGTGTGTGTGTGTGTGTGTGTGTGTGTGTGTGTGTGTGTGTGTGTGTGTGTGTGTGTGTGTGTGTGTGTGTGTGTGTGTGTGTGTGTGTGTGTGTGTGTGTGTGTGACTGAGTAAGAGCAAAACAGAGACCGGGTAAGAAAATGAGAGAGAGAGAGAGAGAGAGAGAGAGAGAGAGAGAGAGAGAGAGAGAGAGAGAGAGAGAGAGAGAGAGATAGAGAGAGGGAGGGAGAGAGAGAGAGAGAGAGAGAGAGAGAGAGAGAGAGAGAGAGAGAGAGAGAGAGAGAGAGAGAGAGAGAGAGAGAGAGAGAGAGAGAGAGAGAGAGAGAGAGAGAGAGAGAGAGAGAGAGAGAGAGTGAATGAAGGCGGTGAGCAGATTGGAAGGGAAGAAAGAGGGGATGAGGAGAAGAGATGGAGGTGTGAGAAGATGGGGAGAGACAGGGCCGTTAGTGGCAGAGAGGGAGAAATAGAATGTAATAATGAAGCAGGGCGGGAAAAACAATGCTTGCTCTCCCTTTTCCTTTCCTCAGGAAACAACGAGAGAGAGAGAGTGACCAAGTGAAGGAGAGAGAGAGAAACAGAGAGAGAGAGAGAGAGAGAGAGAGAGAGAGAGAGAGAGAGAGAGAGAGAGAGAGAGAGAGAGAGGGAGAGAGAGAGAGAGAGAGAGAGAGAGAGAGAGAGAGAGAGAGAGAGAGAGAGAGAGAGAGAGAGAGAGAGAGAGAGAGAGAGACAGAGAGAGAGAGAGAGAGAGAGAGAGAGAGAGAGAGAGAGAGAGAGAGAGAGAGAGAGAGAGAGAGAGAGAGAGAGAGGGGCTGGTGCTGGTGCTGGTGGTGGAAGTGGCTATTGTGGTGCTGCTTTTGATGCTGGTGATGGTGGTTGTATTGATGGTAGTGCTTGTTGTGGTGGAGGTGGTGGTGGAGATGGTGGTGGAGATGGTGGTGGTGATGGCGGTTCCGGAGGTGATGGTTGCGGGGGGAGGTGGTGGGGGAGGGAGGAGGGGTGAGGAGCGGGAGTGTCCCCCCATCATATCACTCAGCGGATGGAGATGTATGCTACAGCGCTGAGCACACACTTATCCATTAGCTGTTAGCCCCGTCGCTGTGTTTCACCAAGGCCGAGGTGTTTATGGTGCACCCTCGCCCAGCGACAGTAAGAGACACCCTTCTTGGAAAGGTGAACACCATGTACAGCTCTATGTACCCCCAGCAGCCCCACTACCGCCACCCCCAACGACACCACTTCCATTACCACCACCCCCACCCCCACCACCACCACTACCACTGCCACCATCACCAAAACAGCCATCACCACCGCCACAACCAGCACCACCGCCTCCAACTCCTCCTACACTCCCACTACCAGCCCTCACAGCACCGACTTTAGCCCCAACCCCAGCACCATCACCACCACCTCCACCCCAACCCTAGCACCACCACCACTACCAGCCCCTGCACCACCACCACCACCACCAATACCACTCCCACCACCACCACCACCTCCACCTCCAGCACCATGACCCCCATCCCCACCCCACCACCCCACCACCACCCTCTACCCACTCCACCTCCTTCCTTTAGATTCTTGCTTATGTCTGGCCGGAGCAGGGCAAAGCGACGCCAAAATCAGAGATAATTAGGATCAGACGCCCTCCCCCCTCCTTCCCCTGCTCCCGTCAAAATATGTCCCTCGACCACACGACCCCCCCCCCACCCCCATCCCCCCCCCCCCCCCCCCCCCCCCCCCCCCCCCCCCCCCCCCCCCCCCCCCCCCCCCCCCCCCCCCCCCCCGCGTTCGTTATGGGTTCCAATCAGAGACATGATTCTGTAATCTGAGCTATGAAAAGCATGCAACGGTGAGGGGGCTTACTGTGACACAAATTGCCCTTTCACTCCTGACACACATAAACCCACAATCACACACATACATGTACACACACACACACACACACACACACACACACACACACACACACACACACACACACACACACACACACACACACACTCACACACAGATAAATTGCAATAAAAATGTGACTGTAATTGGCTCTGTTGGTGAAACACAAATGTTTGCACATTTCGGCGGTCTATCCTTTCAGATGAAAACCAAGAATTCTTGTTAAGAAATACATTGGTACTTCACTAATCTTTCGGTTTGAGTCAACGTTTGAATAGAGGGCACTGTCTCTAATTCCCTCTTTTGTTTAATACTCCCATTTGAGGAAGCAATCCACTGACAAGAGCAATCTATAATGTAAGCAACAGCTAAGTGACTCTTGAAACCTTGAGGATTCCTGCATGTGCTTGGGCAGGAGACATTTAGCATGCATTCAACAAGTCGTGCCGCTCCTGATATGTAAAGACCTTAAAACCGTCAAAGGTGTTAACTCCCTTGACTTAAAACTGTAGGCAAAGGCTTCATGGCAAAAATATATAGACGCTTTTCCACATTAAATATCATAAAACAGGCTGATAAATGAGTTGCTGGATG
>NC_044058.1:6555469-6557969 GCF_902167405.1 Gadus morhua
ACACACACACACACACACACACACACACACACACACACACACACACACACATACACATATACCTTCAATGGTAGCTGGCCAACGCGAATATGATCTGCAGAGCCCGTATCTATTCCACCTTATATGAAGTACCCTGCACAAGCCAAATTTCCGACACTTCACACTCTACAGACTCAAATGAATAAAGATCATTTTTGTAAGAGACTACGCTGTATGTTTAAGCCCACTGTCTATGCTTGCATAGTATAAAGGCCATGCAAGGACTTTGCATATTTCATACCTGACACCTAATACAGTAGGTAGTAAAAAAGGTGTCCACCATGTTGTTTTCTCTCGCCAAGCAATCCCTAGCCCTATGTAGACATCCCACCTCCCCCTCCCACAGTGATTTTACATATGAAGAGTTTCTCTGTAGTTGCTTGCTTTTGTAAGATCTGTATCCAGATGTATTTGTACTGCACCAGCGCCCGCACTGAGTCTGTGTAATTGTGTTTGTTTCGATGGGAGTCCGGTTCGTCTTCCCAACGGTTCCAGGGGTGTCGGGCGTATGGGAAACCAGGGAGACATTGGGCTGCTAGCGGTGGAGAGAATAGGTTTAATATCAGCCTGCTACTATCATATGCCTCAGCAGCCGCCCGCGAGTAGCATGTATTCATCATACATTTACATAATCTATACCATTCTTTGTCTTCTTTTTTTTTAGAGTATGGGGTGAAATTATTTTGCAAGCACAGAGATAAAAATCCAGTGGAAATTTAACAAAGGTTTTTATTTTGTGTATTATTAGATTGAACAATGGGAGGGAAACACTGAAAAGATGGGTGTCTTTGTGTTTGTACATGGCTTAGAGGTGCGTACGGGTGCCATTGTGCCTTTTCTTGACCAGATATTTGGTATTAACGAGGAATAAGGGTGGAGGAGGAGGAGGAGGGGGGGGGCGTTCAGTGTGTGCTGCAGCGCTGCCATTCATCTTCCCTTTGATTGGCTCAAAGACCACAATCACCAAGCCCAGTTACATCAGGCACTCATTCCAGGATATCAAGAGACCCATGCTCTGTCTAGCTCGTCAGGATGTGGGATTCAGTGGTGTAGAACCACTACTTTATTGTCTACATGTCTATAAATATACATGAATGTTCGATGCAGGCATGTGTATGTGTACGTTTGTATATGTATTGAAGCCTCTTACAATAAATTATTTTGCGTTGGATAATGAATAGGTTGTAGCCTACAATTAAATAATAGACCATGAATACATGACGTGTCTGATCTATGGATAAGCAGCTTGTACCACCGCTGGTAGGATAAACCTACGATTATCAGAACTAATGCATTGCACCATTGCAGGACGTCACGCATCACACATATTTTGAAGGCATGAACACAGAGTCTCAAAGCACGGCCCCATTAAAGGGTGGGCGCATGTAGCTTTAAATATGGGTAAACAGTTGATGGCAGGAATGCTAGCAGCAGAAGCACAACGATAGTGATCTATCATCCATCAGGGGCAGCTGCCACATGTTTCTGGAGCACGGCCCGTTCCTCTGCAGGAGGAAAATATAACGCTGCATTACAAAATGGTCCACAGGTTTCGAGCAGCTTTCACACCACATCTGTCTCTGGCCCTGCTCATAACCAAGGGTGTTATAAACACACTGTCATCCTATCGCTCCAACACCGTGATGCAGCTGGCTTCAGGAATACACATCCCTAGGAAGGGAGATGCCCGGGGGCGGAGTGAGCAGGAGTGAGCAGGAGTGAGCAGGATCTGACAGGAAATAGCAAGAGTGATAATGTATGACGGGGTGTGCAGGAGGGAGAAGGGCGAGAAGGAGTGAAGGGGGTTGTGCAGGAGAAGGAATGCGGGAGCAGGAGGTAGCAGGAGTACACAGGAGATGGCAGGAAAAAGTTGAAGTGGGCAGGAAACCGTTGGCGTGAGCGTGAATGAGCAATAGTGTGGTGCGAAACAATTTGAGTTTCCAGGAAACAGAGGGAGTGGACAGAGGTGTGCAGAACATAGTGAGAGTCTTCAGGAGAGAGCCAGCAACAGCAGGAGTGAGCAAGAAACAGGGAGTGAGCAGTAGTGTACATGAGTGAGCAGGCAGCAACAGCAAGAGTGAGCAGTAAACTGCAGGAGTTTGCCGGAGTGATATGGCAACAGTGGGAGTGAACAGGAGAGGTGGTGACACAGTGGTGGACCAGAGTGTGCAGGAGTGAGCAGGCAACCTAATGATTGTGTCGGAAACAGAAGGAGCATGTATGAGTGAGCCGGCAACAGCAGGAGTGAGCAGGGTTGAGAAGGTAACATCCGGAGTGAGAAACAGTGAGGAGGCAACAGTAGGAGTGAGCAGGAGTGAGATGGCAACAACAGGAGTGAGCAGGAGTGAGAAGACAACAGTAGAAGTGTGCAGGAGTGAGAAACCAACAACAGGAGTGAGTAGGAGTGAGAAGGCAACAGCAGGAGGGGGAAGGCAACTGCAGGGGTGACCGTGAGTGAGAA
>NC_044058.1:6562969-6607969 GCF_902167405.1 Gadus morhua
GAGAGAGAGAGAGAGAAACAGATAGAGGAACAGAGAGAGAGGAACAGAGAGAGAGAGTGCGTATGTGACTGAGAGAGAGCGAGGTAAAAGAGTGACTTATTAGAATATTTACTCTAACAAACGTACATGACGGCGGGTTTGGGTACAAGGACCCTATACATTGAGGGTTAAAGACTGTTCTGAGTCACACGCAGCAATGACAGAGGGGTCAAAGCACTGATTCCACCTATCCATCTCCGGCCATCCATCTTTCTATCACAAGCAGCTTTACAGATGCCGACACCCGAAAGCCCGATGCCCGTCTCAATGACGCTGTGTAACACACGCTCACCGGCCGCGTCGCAATTAATCCAAACACATCCGCCAGATAACAACATGCCCGGTGCACTGCAAATCCAAGATAATAAATGTACTTACTGTTTTTCACGAGCCTTTCCCCCCTCTCTCCCTTCGTCCCTCCATTATATTCACATCCTTCCCCTTTGAGGTAGGCTATCCGTTTTGCGGTTTTTCCCCCCTGAAAAAAAAATAGATCTAAATATATTTATATATCTACATGTATTCAATTTCGCGATCTCTCTCTTTCTACCTCTCCCTCCCTCTCTCCTCTCTCTCACACTCTCTCTCTCCCTCTTTCCCTGTTCTTTTGTTAAAATTCAGTATATGCGCCCCGTCACCTAGCAACCATCAACCTCCCTCTCTCTCCTTCTTCCCTCCCTCCCTCTCTCCATCACTGGCGACACGTGTTGAATGCTAAACTTAGCGGTACGGAATAAAATTAATAAAGGGGGTGGACGCTGAATATCGTTCCTCTCTTCCCTCTCTCTCTCTACCTCCTCCTTTAACTCGTCCGCGTATCATAATGCAATATAAATATTTACAAGAACCACTCAGCCCTCTTATTGCACCCCCACCTCCCTCCGCATTCCCTCTCTCTCCATCCGTCTCCCGCTCCTTCCTACCTCCGCGTCCAGCCTCTCTCCCCGTTCTGCCTCTCCGAGCAGAACGCTACAGCCCACCGCTGTATGGCGATCCGCACGTGAGTCTCATCTAGCCCGGTGCATTTTGTGGAAGACTTCGGCACATCACATCTGTGTGTGTGTGTGTGTGTGTGTGTGTGTGTGTGTGTGTGTGTGTGTGTGTGTGTGTGTGTGTGTGTGTGTGTGTGTGTGTGTGTGTGTGTGTGTGTGTGTGTGTGTGTGTGTGTGTGTATGACTTCGCGCGTTTAGCACGCACACAAGGTATGTGTGTGTGTGTGTGTGTGTGTGTGTGTGTGTGTGTGTGTGTGTGTGTGTGTGTGTGTGTGTGTGTGTGTGTGTGTGTGCGTGTGTTTGTGCGCGCGCGACAACGTACATGGTCTGTACTGTATACAAGCACGTGTGCGCAACACCGTGTGTGTGTGTGTGTGTGTGTGTGTGTGTGTGTGTGTGTGTGTGTGTGTGTGTGTGTGTGTGTGTGTGTGTGTGTGTGTGTGTGTGTGTGTGTGTGTGTGTGTGTGTTTGTTTTTGGGGGGAGGGGAGGATGAGAGTGTGTGTATGTGTGTGTCAATAAGCAATGCCATAGATGCATGGCTGCAGTGACTTTGCTTGCGTGCGGCTGCAAGCGAGCGCGAAAACGCTGATCACTGCGCCTCCTTACGAGAAGATGACGGCGGGAAATACAGAACATTTCATCATTCAGCCTGATGAGATGAAGTATTTAGAGTGCTTATTTTTCTTTTATCCCTTTCATCCTGGAAAACAGGGCAGGGGGAAGCAACAATTTGCATTGGCCATTTGTGTTTCTCTCTCTCTCTCTCTCTCTCTCTCTCTCTCTCTCTCTCTCTCTCTCTCTCTCTCTCTCTCTCTCTCTCTCTCTCTCTCTCTCTCTCTCTCTCTCTCTCTCTCTCTCTCTCTCTCTCCCTCCCTCCTTTGCATGCGTTTAAACCCATCAATCAATGGTCAATGGATCAACGGGTGGCTTGGGATCATTAAAACACCCTGCACCAAGCTCCAAACTGAATCCTATGATTTGGGCTTAACCTTTTACAACGTTTGATGGGATATCAGTCACATAAACACACACACACACACACACACACACACACACACACACACACACACACACACACACACACACACACACACACACACACACACACACACACACACAACCTGGGATGGCACATCTGCAAATGAATGTAAACAGCACAAGCACAAACGTCACTCAATTCCTTCAATATGCAGGTAAACACACATGGTAACAACCATAACGCCCCATTTCAACATGCATGTGTGCTTGATGTGAGAGCCGGTTAGAGATCTGCCTCGATTGATAGGAGTGTGACAGCGTGGTAAGTGATGGGCTGGCCCCTTAGTTCTCAGATCTAATTGAAGTGCCATCAACAGACTCATGAGTTCAGCTTCAGGTCAGCCTCTGTTTTATTAGTCATATGTAGATTGAACACTGGGTCAACGGTACAATGACATGTGTTGTATGGGAAACACAGGTCCGCACTTGTCATTTTAGGATAAATTAACAGAAAACACACAAACCATCAAAATATAAATAAATCGTAGATAAATATCAGACAATGTTTAAAGATTGATTGTGTTCAAAGTAGTACTGTCAGTTTAACGCGTTATTAACGGCGTTAATTTGTATATTGCGCGATTAACGCACCTTTGGCTTGGCAAACGTTTTTTCACCTGCTGTCTAAAAAAATCGACTTGGTTGCGATGTTGACGGTTTGTGAGTGTTGCTTCTGTTGAGTGAGTGAGAGGTCGCGGGCGCACAGCTCAGGCTGCCGGACGGCGCTGCAAGGAACTTTTATAAACGCAATATTGTTATCCTGCAGTAATCAGCCCGACAGCCCCGAAACGTTAACGGCCCACCGGGAATTCTCCCGACTCTCCCGATTACCACTCCGCCACCGTGTGTGCGTGTGTGCGTGTGTGCGTGTGTGTGTGTGTGTGTGTGTGTGTGTGTGTGTGTGTGTGTGTGTGTGTGTGTGTGTGTGTGTGTGAGTGTGTGTGGGCGTTATTCGATAGCCTGGTAATGTGTGAAGGCCTACGTACGGTAGGAATATTCATACTAGTTTAAATAATAAATGTTAGTATTTCCCATCTTTGCTGAGCAAGAGTTTTGTTTGAAAGTTCAGTGATTGAAACAAATAAAAGCCTGCTATTGAAGTTTTACGGTAGATCTACGCCGCCTACCACTGTCATGCACCTATACCCAATGTCAAGTGGACCGGGTTGAATTCACTGCGGGTCTCTCTTCTTATGCCAAATATATTTTATTACTGTCCTTCTCAACACTCTCTGATCTCACTAAAAGGCTAGCAGCATGAAATCAAGGGATATTTAGAATAGAAAAAAATGTGTGATTAATCGCGAGTTAACTGACATTAATACGATTAATGGCAATTAAATATTTTAGTCACTTGACAGCACTAGTTCAAAGTAATAGTCGCAAGTATATGCAGAGGTAGGGCCTATTAAAAATGTGGTTTGCAACAGTCCTGGACTGGTACAACAGCAGCACGGTTTTTGCAGACAGCAGATATTATAAGATATGGGATCAGATAACTCTTTAAAGCCATGGTAAGCAATTTATTCATAAGCATTTGTTGTTATTTGGGTTGAAATTATCTTTACATCCTGACGTCATAGTTATAAATGAAAAATAAAATAACAAACTATGACGAAAATAAGAAAAATATGCGTTATCTTTGGATGTTGCAGGCCGTAATAAGCCCGAACAATCATTTTGGTTTGCCTGAATGAAATGACTGGACGGCTTGCCTGTCTGTCTACCTGCCTTCCCGGCTACCTGCCCGCCCTCTCACCATACACTCACTGAGCATGACCGGAGAGTTCCACAAGGCACTCGGCAGACCTGATGCTAAAGCTAGCGAGCAAGTTGTGTGTTCCAGGGAAGTGGCTTTGGAGGAAGGCCTGAAGGGAGGGGGCATTTCTCAGTTGGATAATTTCAAAATCAAGCTTACTCTGGCTGGTTGCTCCCTAAATTGTCTACTCTACCTTTACGTCTGGTGGCATATGCAGGCTGTGCATGTGTCTACTGTGTGTCTTTCTCAGACACGCTGTTGAGAGAGATCTTAAATGGCCGGGAGGCTTTTGCCAGTGATGTGCTGCGCCGCTTCCACCGAGCTGTGTCGGGATTGGTGGCTCTGGGCAGAATAGTTTCTGTACCAGGACGGGATGCTGCCCTTCAGCAGGCTGGGATAGTGCACCTGTAGAAGTCTGTGAGGAGGCTGTGGCATTCATGCCAAACTCCCTCATTCTCCTCAGTAAGGTTAGCCGCTGGGGGCTGGAACGCGCTGTACGTGTGGGGCGTCCATAGGCGTCGATTACGCCGGGGACGCGTCCCCACCAGATTTCATCACGATTTATTTTGTACCCACCACTTAATAAATAAAATGAAATAGAGTTGAATTATTATTGATTATTACACAGGTGTTCTCAATGCCGTGGAACGCTCTGTTCACTTGCATTGGCTCTACACTAAGTATAATTGACTGCTGTCAAGGAAAACAAAGGACTTTTCGCCTCTAATGACGTCTTTGGTAGCACTCCTCAAGTAGTCCGGTAACTTTTCAACCACAGCGTCTTCGGAAGCGACGTCAACGTCTTTGGCAGACTATTTCTCTGCTGATCAGCACTACGAATGCTGGTAACAAATAAATTGTAAAAAGACACATCATGTAAAGTTATTTGTTCGTTTTGGCAAGTAGCCGAGTAATAAGCGGGATAATGTATAGAACGTCACCGGTCATTATCTAAAATAAGGCCCTTCAGGAGGAAGCAAGACACCTTCGCTGCGCGCCGGTGTCCTGTTCGCTCTGTCGGGGCTTATTTTCCGATTATGACCGGCGTTCTATACATTACCCCTTACTTATTATACGGCTCTTCTCATGCTGTGGACTGCTCCATTCACTTGCATGGGCCTTTCCTAACGTTCAGCTGTCAATTATTTTTGTTTATTACAGTGGAATGCTCGACATTGGCTAACTATTTCTCTGCTGATCAACGCTACGAATGATAACAAATACATTGGAAAAAGACACACTAAGTGAAGTAATTTTTTCGATTTGGCAAGTAGCCTTTACTAATGTAACCAAGCGTTCTGGGTTTGCCTATATTGTAGTATTATAGAAAACAATGAACGGGACGGGAGACGAGATAGTGTGTTCGGCAGCCAACTCCGCTTCACTTTAATCTCAGCTACACCCACAACGCATCAGCCGTAACACTTCCCCGAACTTCCCCCCTACGGCAACTCACGAGGGACACAGCTCATTTTCCAAACTAAACACAGAACAGTCTGTTACACTAATAATACCAATACTCTTAGGCTGGAATGATGAGGCATCAGACAATCAAGTCATTTTAGCCTGAATACATAGGTAAAAAAAATCAGAGCAGGTTGCTACTGCTAGTACCATGGACAGTCTCAGAACGATAACATGTTGAACTAAATGGATGTGGTAGGCTACACCACGGGATGCATCTGCAGACCACTGCCACATTGTTACGACCCGGTTCGTTTTAAGAGCCGCAACACAAGATTGGGATGATAAATGAAATGGATAGGTGACAATGGACAGATCCGGGTCAAAATCGGGGGTTTAATCAACTGAAAAGAGTGCACATGCACACAGAATTATAACAAAAGAAGCTACACAAGGTTAACAAAAACACTGGCTGAAACCACTCAACCACAGCCAGGCAATACAACGATATCAAAACTGTAATTCCCTAAGCAACCACAAGAGGTAGAAACCAACAAAGAGGCGGACTGCTCACTGGTTCACAGCCGCCCCGAACTGTGGACACACACGCTATTTATGTGCAGCTGGCTTGATTGGAGACTCCCGATTGGTAGCTTCGATGGGATCCAGGAAGTAGGGAGGGGACCAATCATCGGAAGGGAATCACCCAGCTGGATTTGCATACAGAATCATTCAAGATCAAATGCACATATGGCTGCCGTAACAACATAAATAAAGGTAAGACGCGGTATGTATTGCTTCAGATTTGCTGGTGCTGTGGCGAGGTCTTTTGTTTTTTGCACTCAAGTGGTCGGCTGTTTTAACTTACAATTGATAGTCAGTGGAGTCAGTCTCTTTGACACAAAGTGACTTTTGGTCATTCTTGCTGACTTGCTTTAATTAATTGTGGGGGGGAGTGCATGAGTTTTGGTCAGAATGCCTGATGTAGGCTAGTTTTGATGGAATGCGTGTTGTGAATTGAGAACAGCCAGCTCATGATGTGATATAGCGTTCTGCTGTGCAATAAATATATATATTTTTTTTTTTCCGATCTTGACATTTGTCGTGCTGTGTGTAGCAACACGTTTGGCCCTTTCCTAGCTCCTCTTGTTTATGTTTGCTTAGCCATGTCATGTCACGTTGTCAACATTGGATTATACATAGAGCAGAACATAGTGGGTCATATGTCCGATGCTTTTTGGAAACGTTTTCTTCATAAAACGTGCCAGACAGATTTTGTATACATTTTATTCCTTAGTAATTAACTACATGTGTATGCCTCCTTTCAGAACCTTTCATTACAGGTGTTGCACCGAATTCTACGACCCACCGAAAAGTGTGAACCCAGGGGCCGCTGTTTTTTGTTTTTTTCTGCAACATGCCCGTGTGTGTGACCGGCTGAATCTGCGTTGTGTTTTCTTTTTTATTGAACGACTTGACCCACGATCTGTCCGGACTCGGGAACTCCGACGTCCATTTATTCGTTGCTGAATACACACATGAACAAATAGCTTCCTCTTAGCAATTGCCCTTACTCCAACTCCTCTCTTCCCAAGGGAATCAGAACAAAGGGACTCCATACAATATTATTAATATTGAAATCAAAGAAATAAAAGACATACCTGAATATACACATGAACAAATAGCTTCCTCTTAGCAAGTGTCCTTACTCCAAATCCTCTACGAAACATACAGGGGGGAGGGGAACGAGCATGACTACACGAGGGTCAGGTGCATGCTAGGACATCGCAACAAAACACAAAGTTCCCCAAAACACTGAAATCTATCTAATATCTATGGATAGATATTTACCCCAGACTTCAATTGAACAATGTATAATCAAAATAACTAATATAAATAATGAGAAGCTATAAGATGGTCAAAGATTTGATTACAAAATAAATGTACACACCTCTTCCCAAGGGAATCAGAACAAAGGGAAGAGGGCAGGGGGCGCGGGAAACTTATGGGGTTCTCTGGAATGTGGGCGGGAGTACAGAAGGAGCAAGGTACGTTTTATTACTCTGTTTTCTGGGAATAATTGACCCAAGCAGAAACCAAAAACCAGCCGTTTTTTCGTTTTTTCGTTTTGTCCAAAAAAACGAAAATCAAAATTTAAGTTTGTTTATTCGTTTTTTGGTTCTTCTTACCAAAACGAGTTTACCACTCAATATCTGGTTTCCGCCGGTGGGCGGGTCCTCTTGTTGGCTAGCGTGCTTCATTGCCCTGTGCTCTTCATAATAAAAGTTCTTCCGTTTGATAATGTCGACAAAAATATTACTGTATTATAGACACTAGCAGACACAGAGGACCACACCACCCACAGTCAAGACTGACACGGCTTCAAATAACAATAATAGTATTCATAATCATTTGAAAATGAGAACTTATGAAGTTATGATGACTTCAGTGCAGTTGATGTTTAGCCACAGTTAATACATGCAGAGCAGACCTGCGATCGCTGGCTGCTGATTTCCTCAAAGCCTGAGAGCTAAGAGGAATAGGCCTACAAGTGATCACAACACATTACTGACAGCTGAAAATTGCGCATTTGTTGACCTTTATCCATTTAAAGTAAACAAATTATTTTTTCTTGTTGAAAGATATTTTATATTGTTTTCATATTATTATTTACTGATGGTGTTTACAGAATGCGAGTGCGTGTTATATTGAAAGCGAGGCTGAGTGTGCCTATGAATATAGGCTACAGTGAGTTGTTTAAGGTGCTGTACAAGCAAATCATATTGTCTACTCTGTACAGTGACAGGGAGTGTAAAGTAACCTACTTCATTCAATATCGAATAGGCTACTGTAGCCTACACTATGTACAAATGGTTTTGCTCATTGCAGTTGTGACAGTCATTTTAACGTGTCAGCAGGCAAGCTTCACTCATTCCAGGATGCATTATGCGTTGTCCTATAGCCTACTTGGAACATGTTTTGGAATGGATCTATAGTAGCGTATAGAAATTTGCTCATAACAGGCCAGCTGGAATACAAAGCAAACTCTTTGTATTCCAGCTGTTTTTTTTGTGATGTTTTATGATGTTTCAATGTTGCGTTGGTAATGTGTTAGACAGCTTAGATGTTTTGTTTTGTTAACCTGATTCCTATCCCACTCTGTTTAAGTAAAGGTGTGCTACTGCTGCAAAATCTCTTTGCTTTTGTTTTTTTCTTTTCTTTAATGTGTTTGGAAATGACTTTTAATGATGTTAACTAGATCTCATAACTGGCCTAAACACATAGAAATTTGTATATACCCTATACCGTTTGACTATAAGACCTCTATAAGAATCTCTATTCATGTAGTCAGTCAATGATCAAACTAGTAGCATGAATATGAATTACAGTCCAAGCGGGTTAGGCAAGGCAAGCCAATTTTATTTTTATAGCCCGTTTTTACAAACAGTTTGTCTCAAAGGGCTTTACATAGCATGAGCATCATAACAACATCCTCTTCCCTTAAGCCCTCTCATCGACTGAGTAAAAACTCCCAGGAAAATCAAGGGGAAAAATTGCAGTTGGTTCATACTGGGGGTGGAGCTGTGGAGAATATATGGAAACACAGAGAGACTGCGAGACGCCAAGGCCAAACTACAAGGTGCGAAAGGTGAGGGGGGGGGGGGGGGGGGGTCTGCCTCTCTGACCCATGGGGAGAGCTGGTTCCACAGTAAAGGAGCCCAGTAACTGAATGCTCTACTTCCCAGTCTGTTTTTAGAGATAATGGGAGTCACTAACAGACCTGCATTCTGGGAGCCAATAAAAATCTTGGATAAGTCATAATAAAGGTAATGATTCATTATTGTGCATTTAAAGATGTATATTATTACATTGCAGCATTATTTGGGGATGACAATACAAGACTTCCATGAATGTGCATTTGAAGGAGTTTGCTTTGTATTCCAGCTGGCAAATTTCTATAGGCTACTATAGATCCATTTCAAAACACGTTCCAAGTAGGCTATAGGACAAAGCATTATACATCCTTGAATGAGTGAAGCTTGCCTGCTGACATGTTAAAATGACTGCCACAACTGCCATGAGCAAAGAGCAAAACCATCTGTACATAGTGTAGGCTACAGTAGCCTATTCAATATTGAATGAAGTAGGTTACTGTACACTCTTTGTCACTGTAGTCAATATGATTTGCTTGTACAGCACCTTAAAAAACTCACTGTAGCCTATATTCATAGGCACACCCAGCCTCGCTTTCAATATAACACACACTCGCATTCTGTAATCACTGTCAGTAAATAATAGTATGAAAACAATATAAAATATCTTCCAGCAAGAAAAAATTATCTGTTTAAGGTAAATGGATAAAGGTCAACAGATGCGCAATGCAGGGCTCTCCAGGGGGGGGGGGGGGGGGGGGGGATATATTAATATGTAACTGCATACAAATTTGTTCACAGACATGGTGACTAATGTTATGTATGATAGTAGGCCTTATTGGCCCTTAACACTAATATTCAGAAACAACACTGGATACACAAGGATATTGGTCTAAGCAACACCAGTAGAGGCATATACTTTCCCTGAACTTTTAAACGTTGCAAACGTGCAAAACATATATTATATTTACGCGGCATTCAGTCCAATGCTTAAAAATATATCTGTGGCATTCAGTAGGCCAATGCTGTGGTAAAGTGTGCAAAGTATGAGTATGAATATTTGATGGAGTATGAGTAAGTGTTCCCTTCTGTTACATAGATAGAACTTTATCAATCCCCTGCAGGAGAAATGTGTTAATGTTTGTCCCTATAAAACAATAATGGTAAAAAAATATAATACAAAACATGACGGTAACTCTAAAGTCAAACCGTCCAATCTGAAGGCTTTACTTAACCACTCCCCCTACTCACTTCCACCAATGCAAAGCGAACAGAACTGAGTATGGGAGGGCGTAGCCCAACTAGTTTGTGACAGACCCAGAGGAACGCAACGCAAATTAAATGTCAACATGTATTGAGGCTTTATTAAAATCCCTGAAATTTCACCCGGACGCATTTGATTCCTACCCTTCCACTGTCAAATACCGGCGCAAGTTGTGTGGCGTGTGAGCGTGTGCATGGGTTGAATTGCGTGCGTCTCACGGAGAGCCCTGCGCAATGTGCAGCTGTCAGAAATGTGTTGTAATCACTTGGATTCCTCATAGCTCTAAGGCTGTGAGGAAATCAGCAGCCCGCGATCTCAGCTCCTTTGATGTGAACGCGTACAGAGCGCATAGTTCAGAGCCGGACAATGATGTCGTAGTAAAGCCCTCAGGTCTATTCTGCATGTATTAACTGTGGATAAACATCAACTGCACTGAAGTCATCATAACTTCATAAGTTCTCATTGTCAAATGAGATGTGTACACTATTATTGTTATTTGAAGCCGTGTCAGTCTTCACTGTGGGTGGTGTGGTCCTCTGTGTCTGCTAGTGTCTATGATAAAGTAATATTTTTGTCGACATTATCAAACGGAAGAACTTTTATTATGAAGAGCACAGGTCAATGAAGCACGCTAGCCAATAAGAGGACCCGCCCACCGGCGGAAACCAGATATTGAGTGGTAAATTCGTTTCACTCAGAACCAAAAACGAATAAACGAACTGAAATATTGATTTTCGTTTTTTTGACAAAACGTAGAAACGAATAAACGAACTGAAATCTTGATTTTCGTTTTCTTGTCAAAACGAAAAAACGAAAAAACGGCTTGTTTTCTGGTTTCTGCTTTCGTCAATTATTCCCAGAAAACAGAGTAATAAAACGTAGGCCTACCTTGCTCCAGAAGGAGGTGGAGCCAAATCAAAGAACAAAATCAAATAGAAAGGGGCAAATAAGAATCTGTGTAAACCGTGCATGGTTCGTTCTTTGAATATTCAGATTTAAAACAAAATCAGAAAAACCAAATAACAGAGTCGTTTTTTGGTTTTTCTGATTTGGTTTTGAAACGGAAAAAGGGCAAAAGGAATAAACAAATAAACTGCATATTTCTGTTTTTTAAATCAAAACGGGAATACTGAATAATCCAGTTGCTTGTTTTGTTTGTGTGATATTTAGATAAAACCACAATGCCGGGAAAAGGGCACGTGGTTTTAAAATAAATACATATAAAGACGTTTCAAACTTTCCATTGAGTCTCGCATTCTACAATGGCCAGTTTTATTGTTTTCCGTGCATGGGAGCCGGCGACTTAGTCTGCGAGCGGACGATATGACCGTGGAGAAGATCGCCATGATATTCCAGGTGGCTGTTTACTAAGAAACCTAGCTGGTCATAAAACATTAAAATACATCTAAATGACAAGTAGCCTACATATTTTACAATAGGCTACATAGAAGAAGAAAGAAACTATATTTCTTCTTCGAAGGTTGTGCTCCACACAGAACCTCCTCACCGTCATAACGGAGCACTTCGTTGCACCAGATTGCTTTAGAGCTGTACTGATCTCGTCGTGTGTCCTTCCATTGTCAAATAGTTCACGAATAAAATCCCCATATGGTTCAAGTGCGGCCATAACTAAGGCTAAATATAATTGGACAGTCTATTGCTGGTTTAGGCTCTTTTTTCTTCGCTCGCTGCGTTCTGCCTTCTGGTGTAGCCTACAAATGTATCTATTTTAGTTTTTCTGTTTCGGGTTTAAAAAACCAACAAACAAAACACAAACACAAATGAAATGCCGTTTATTTGTTAACCCTTTCCTTTTGCCCTTTTTCCGTTTCAAAACCAAATCAGAAAAACAAAAGAACGACTCTGTTATTTGGTTTTTCTGATTTTGTTTTTAATCGGAATATTCAAAGAACGAACCTTACACGGATTCATAATGCAGTGTCACGTTAAAATTGTACCGGGGGCGAAAATTGTACCGGCCTACGTCATCAGTTGTAGACAAATTCAAAACCTGCCTGGCAACAGACGATTGTCTGTTGCCTGGCAACGGGCGATCGCGTCGAATGACGTAGGAAGGTTCTTGAACGTTCACAAACTTTCATGCTTGTTCATTGCACTCCTTCATTGAGCGTGACGAGACAGGTTTTTGAAACCTGCTTTAAACACTCAGTATACTAGCTTAATTCGATTAAACAATTCAATACAATACAAATATAAAGTAAAAACAAGTGTTATCTAGCGATCCGTTATCTGTATTATGTTATTTGGTGTTCGGCAACATAAGCGTGAATGGTTTTTGAAACCTGCTTTAAACACTCAGTTTACTAGGCAAGGCAAGGCAAGGCAAGGCAACTTTATTTATATAGCACTTTTCATACACAAGGCAGACTCAAAGTGCTTCACATATAAACATTGTCATACAATAAAATAAAATAATAGATAAGTAAAAGAAAAACATATGCAAAGAAATGGTTAATATAGAAAAAGGCATTTTAGTATTAAAATAGAAAATAAAGGCAAAGTTAAAAAAAGCTTTTTAGAAAGTGCAATGTATTTAAGATTTTAGCAGAAAGCTATAGCAAACATAAAAGTCTTCAGTCTTGTTTTAAAGGTGCTCAGAGTTGGGGCAAGTCTTAAATCCTCTGGGAGTTTATTCCAGCTATTTGTTGCATAGTAACTAAATCCTGCTTTCCCATGTTTTGTGTTTACTCTGGGGATAATTAACAGATTGGTCTCAGAGGATCTTAGTGGTCTAGAAGGCTGATGTAGTGGAAGCATATCAGTTAAATATTTTGGGCCTAAACCATGTAGGGATTTATAGGTTAGCAACATGATTTTAAAATCAATTCTCTGACCTACAGGAAGCCAATGTAACGATTTCAGAATTGGTGTAATATGATCAAATCTTTTGGTCTTTGTTAGAACTCTAGCAGCAGCATTCTGAACAAGCTGAAGCTTCCTCAGAGTTTGCTTTGGAAGACCTGTGAGGAGACCATTGCAGTAATCAAGCTTACTAGTGATAAAGGCATGTACAAGTTTTTGTAAGTCTTCGGTGGACATGAGCCCTCTAAGTCTTGCTACATTTTTAAGGTGATAATATGCCGATTTTGTAACTGATTTGATGTGACTGTCAAAATGTAAATCTGAATCCATGATAACCCCTAGATTTCTGGCTTTGATTGAGGTTTTCAGGGACAGAGAGTGAAGGTGTTGGGTTACTTTAAGCCTTTCCGTTTTAGGACCAAATACAATTATCTCTGTTTTGTCCTCATTTAGTTGAAGGAAATTTCGGCACATCCATTCCTTCACTTGCTCAATGCACTGGCACAGCAGATCTATGGGCCGATAGTCATTTGGTGATAGCGATACATAGATTTGCGTGTCATCAGCATAGCAATGATGGTCAATATTGTTATTTTGCATGATTTGCCCTAGTGGGAGCATGTAGATGTTGAATAAAGAGGGTCCTAAGATCGAACCTTGTGGGACTCCACATGTCACGTTGGTTGATTCTGATACAAAGTCGCCAATGGAAACAAAGTAGTTCCTATTTTGTAGGTAGGACCTGAACCAATTTAAGACAGTGCCTGAAAGCCCCACCCAGTTTTCTAACCTTTCCAGAAGTAATGTATGGTCTACAGTGTCGAATGCAGCACTGAGGTCAAGTAGCATTAGTATTGAGGTTTTGCCAGAGTCTGTGTTAAGACGGATGTCGTTTACAACTTTAATAAGGGCGGTCTCAGTGCTGTGCAGGGGTCGAAATCCTGATTGGAAGGTGTCATAGCAACCAGTTGATGCCAGGAAGTGATTTAGTTGCTGGAGGACAACTTTCTCAATGATTTTACTTATGAAGGGTAGATTTGATATTGGTCTGTAGTTGTTAATAATAGAGGCATCTAGGCTCCGCTTTTTTAAAAGGGGTTTAATAACTGCAGTTTTCAAAGCTTTTGGGAACTTGCCTGACTGGAGAGAGTTGTTAACTATCTGCAATATGTCTACTGCTAGGCAGTCGAAAACATTCTTAAAGAGGTTGGTAGGTATAGTATCAAGGCAACAGGTGGATGGCTTTAGTTGTGTCACAGTTTCCACAAGATTTTGAGAGTCTATAACATTAAAGCATGCCATCCTTGCCACGTAATTTTTGCCTGAACAGGGTGGTAGTCCAACATTTTTGTTTGACGTGGAGATATTGATGGCGCGTCTGATACCTTCAATTTTATCAATATAAAAAGCTGCAAACTCATTGCATTTCTGCGTGGAATGGAGATCAGGTGGAATTTCTGTTGGGGGGTTGGTCAGTCTGTCAACAGTTGCAAATAGGGTTTTTGCATTATTAGTGTTGGTTTTAATGATATTGGAGAAAAATGTTTCTCTAGCATTTTTTAAGTCTAAATTGTAGGCACGGAGGCTCTCTTTATAGATATCATGGTGAATATGAAGTTTTGTTTTACGCCAGATGCGTTCAACCTTCCTGCATTCCTTTTTCTGTGCTGTTACAGAAGCAGCTTTTCTCCAGGGTGCCTTTTGCTTTCCAGAAATCGTTTTAACCTTATAAGGTGCAATGACATCTATGACTTTCAAAATTTTCAAATTAAAGTTTTCTACAAGATCATCAGCAGTACATGGGTTTAGAGGTGGTAGCAAGGAGATGGCCTTTTTAAAAAGTACATTAGAATCTTCATTGATATACCGTTTTTTGACGGTGTTTGATTTTGTCTGTATGTCGGGAATAAAAGATATGTTAAAGAAAACACAAAAGTGGTCAGACAAGGAAGGATCAGTCACAGAGAGATCAGAAACATTGAGGCCCTTTGTGATAACCAGGTCTAGAGTGTGCCCCTTGCAATGAGTAGCCTCTTTCACATGTTGAGACAGTTCAAATGTGTCCAAAATGGTAAAAAGTTTTTTTGCACACTTGTCATTCAAATCATCAGTATGAAAATTGAAGTCACCAGTTATAACTAGACAGTCAAATTCTGTGGAGATGCTAGACAATAATTCTGTGAATTCATCGAAAAAATTTGCAGAATATGTGGGTGGCCTGTAAATAATTAATAGGAGAACTCTGGGGGAGCATTTCAATACAGCACTAAGGTATTCGAACGATGGAAAATCCCCAAATAACATCTGTTTCCCCTGAAATACATTTTTAAATATAGCAGCAACCCCTCCACCTCTTTTTCCAGATCTACATGCATCAAAAAAGTTATAGTCGGGAGGAGCTGTCTCTATCAGAACGGTTGCACTGTTATTTTGTTCCAGCCATGTTTCAGTTAAAAACATAAAATCCAGTTTGGAAGTGTTAATAAAATCATTAACTAAAAATGATTTGTTATTAAGAGACCTCACATTAAGTAGAGCCATCCTGATGGTGCTGTTGATAGGCTTTAAGGTTGTTTTTGGTTTGGAGGCAATAGATATGAGATTTGTGAGGTTAGCAGTGTGTCTAAGTTTCCCTTTGTTTACTCTCTTAGTGGTGACAGCATGAATGCGAAAGTTGCCCTGCTTTGACGTAGGCAACCTTGGGTTCAGCAGATTATGAGAAACTTCCTTTATACTGTGTCTACGGCTGAACCCTTTTTTGTCTCAGTAATACTCAGGACTACTATCGGGGCGGGGGCGGGGCGCCGTCCTCCTGGGTGTTAGCAGTGTTAGCAGCCTGCGGCCATGACGTGGCGATGCTATCATTGACACAGATGCAAGTTTGATGCCAGCATGTTCCAGTTTCTTAAATTCGGCTGGAAAATCGCAAAGGGAGACATCGGAGCTGGAGTTGTTGTTGTGGCTATGGGAGAGATGAGGCTGGAGGTCATCATCGATGGGGGAATGCAGAGGAGGGGGGTGGCCGTTCCTCGCCAAGCCAGCATCAGCGATGGGGGAGGGCACAGTGTTGATGGCGTCGGGCGGGCTGTTGTCTCTCTTCAAGGTCTGTGGGCTGTCTGCTATCTGTGTGTCCGATAGTGGCAGAGTAGTTGTGTGGGGGAGGCTGTAGTCTCGCTTCTTCTCAACCTGTGCTCTGATTGTGGCCTGTGCGTCAGACCATGGCAAGATTGTGGCCTGTGCGTAAAGCGAGAAGAGTAGATTGTCACTCAACAGTTTTGAGCCTAACCTGTTTGGGTGTAGGCCATCTGCTCTGAAAAGATATTTGCGCCCCCAGAATAAGTTGAAATTGTCAATAAAGTCCCTTCCTCTTTCATTGCAGACTCTGGAAAGCCATGTATTCAGTGCAAGTAGACGACTGAATCTGTTTATTCCCCTGTCAACAGTTGGTATGGGTCCACTGATGGAAGACTTGATGTGTATTTTGTCCAGTGTATCCAATAGATCAGTGTAATCCCTCTTCAGAAGTTCTGACTGTTCTCTTTGAATATCATTAAATCCTGCATGCACAACAATCTGTGAGATTTTGGGGTTTTCCAATATGATTTTGGCTAGTTTATGGTTGATATTACTAACCATTCCATATGGGAAGATGCATGTTTTGATCTTCTTACCGGTTATATCCTTGATAGTTGAGTCTCCTATAATCAGAGTGTCTGGTTCATCTGCTTTCTCTGAGATGGGCCCTTGTTGGACGGTGGCAGACACATGCGCAGCCCGCCTCCGTGGCGACTGGTTGTTCCGTTTCTGTCCGCACTGTCCGTCCGGACGCATCTCGGGGCTCAGGGGTGCATCGGTGGCAGGCGCGTTCGTGGACTCTTGAAGTGGCAGGAACCGGTTCTTCAGTGGCAGGGTTGATTTGAGTAACGGGCTAATCCGGCTGATAACTTTAGCTTTGGGTAGCTTAGCATTTGGTGTTGAGTGAACTTGTTGATTTACTTTGGTATGTTGCTTTGGCTTAGCGCCGACTCTGTTCCAGTGAGACGCAGCTGGAACTGTCTCTCTCATGTCCAGCTTCGGGAAGGATACAGTGTAGCTTTGATCATCTTGCTGTATCTGAGTGAGCTCAGCGAACTCACCCATCGGCACTGTATCCTGTGATAGTCCTTTGCATTTTTCTACTGCTGCTAGTCTCGTTTCAATTAAAGCCAATGTCTGTTTCAGTTTGGAGATATCCGAATACAGAGGCATGTTGGCGATAGGAAAGTCCAAGGCTTTTTCTGCGGTCTGATCCGGGAGTAAAAAGTGCCAAAATGTATTGTTGAATCGAGCGATTGAGGACGACGGAAACAAACTATATACCGTTAGGTAAATAAAATAAGATAAAGTAGAATTAAGTAGTTCTTTCCAATGCCCAGCGGAGCTTCGGGAAACATGACCTCTCTCTCCAAAAGATTAGCTTAATTCGATTAAACAATTCAATGCAATACAAATATAAAGTAAAAACAAGTGTTATCTAGCGATCCGTTATTATGTTATTTCGTCTTTGGAAACATGAGCCGAATGTTTTTTGAAACCTGCCCGGCAACGGACAACCCAATCAAATCATTTGTCAAGTTGTCAACAACTGATGAAGTAGGCCGGTACAATTTTCGCCCCCGGTACAATTTTAACGTGACAGCGGCATGGAAAGCTAAACTTCAGGTAGTAGAACAAAACAAAGGCAATTTTGTGTAATTATAACAAAAACTTAAATAAAACATAAGATCGCCCCCCACCGGTGGGTCTTTCTTCTCTTGATAGGCTACTAACATTAATTCTAAACAGCATTTTACACAGTAGCCTATAATAGGAAATGCTCAAAGGTAAATCAACGTAATTTAACACTGACTGCAGCTTTTTATGGGTAAAGTTGCAACGGTGAAGGACCCTACGCCCTATCCATTGTATGGCTCTGTAAAGTGCTAATCAAATCAATCAAATGTATTTATTAAGCACTAAAGAGAGAAAAAAGAGTGCATCCTTGTACCCAGCACTTCTGAAAATGCACTTCTGAATGAGTCTCTGTCCTGTATGTGTTTGTGTATATGGTCTGTGTGTGTGTGTGTGTGTGTGTGTGTGTGTGTGTGTGTGTGTGTGTGTGTGTGTGTGTGTGTGTGTGTGTGTGTGTGTGTGTGTGTGTGTGTTCGTGTGTGCGTGTGTGTGAATGGTGTGTGTTTATGTGTGTGTGTGTGTGTGTTTATGTGTGTGTTTGTGTGTGTGTGTGTTCAGAGTAGCTACATAAGACTAATGTCAATGCGATGTCTTGGGGCAATCTTCCCCTTATTAGACCCCCGAACGTCTTTAAAAGTGTGTTAAAAATAGCAGCTACTTTTATTTCTGTGATTATGTATAAAACAATATCAAAAACATAAATTCTCAACATCAAATCCCAACTTTTAGTGTAAGCATTAAGGGTGAACATGCAAAAGGGAATGATGAATAAGTTCTTGTGACAGTTGGTCTGAAGATTTTCGCAAGGGCCATACTCACTTTGTCATAACAAAATTTGCCAAAGAAATCTCCCTGATCATGATGAATCATTATCCTACAAACTCATCACAAGTCCTACGCACACATTCTTGTGAACAGGGTCATATTTTCCACTCCCTCTCTCCCTTTCTCTCCGGCGCTCTCTCTCTCTCTCTCTCTCTCTCTCTCTCTCTCTCTCTCTCTCTCTCTCTCTCTCTCTCTCTCTCTCTCTCTCTCTCTCTCTCTCTCTCTCTCTCTCTCTCTCTCACTCTCTCTCAATGTCTCCCCCTCTGTGAGCAGTTGCTACCTGAATTATTTCTCATGGAGAAATTGCAAACATACACTCTCTCTTACTGCACGCACACATCACACACACACACCCAGCATATTGTTTCTATGACAGGAGAACGACAAGGCTATACGACAAAGAGACATTAGGTTAATCGCACATCATCGCCTCTCTGCCCACTGATTGGTCTGCAGATGGGTAGCCGCAGCGACGGGACATTGGGCCCAGTGCTCCATACGGAGCACAGTGGTGCGTTCAGCGTCTCTCTCTCTCTCTCTCTCTCTCTCTGTCTCTCTCTCTCTCTCTCTCTCTCTGTCTCTCTCTCTCTCTCTCTCTCTCTCTCTCTCTCTCTCTCTCTCTCTCTCTCTCCCTCTCTCCATCTACAGTATATCGATGGTCGGGCACGGGCCACCACTCATATTCTACCTGTTTTCTATATGTGCCTCACGTATTCTTCTTGTTTTGAATTCGTCAATCAATTCATCATTAAGGCCTGCTCGCTTGCTCCTGTCCCTCACAGCCAGACACTCTCTCTATCGCTCTCCCTCGTCTCTCAGCCCTGTCTCCATTCTCTCTCTCGTTATCCCTCTCATTCCTCTCACTCTTTCCCCCTCTCTCATCTCTCTCTTTCTCTATCCTTTTATCTACTTCTCTCAGCCTCATCTCCGTCTCCCACCCTCTCTCTTCACTCGTTCTCCCCCTCCAATTCTCTCGTTCTTTCACACTCACTCTCTCACATTCTCTCTCCCCCTCTCTCTTCATAACACTCTCCGACTCTGTCTCTCTATCTCTCCCACCCTAAGGAGATGTTGGAAGGGAAACATTGGGGTTCATGAGCCGTATGATAGTATGCATCACTACTGTGTTTATCACACTGTGTGTGTCGCCGTGCGCGGCGTGGCCTTTGTGTAGTGGATAGCATGCAAACACCGTCTTCTGTATTGTAATAGGATAGTTAAATTCCAGACTTGTAGGTTCTGTGCTTTGTTGTGTACCATTTGGTCACTTTGAGTGCCCGCATAGCTCCAGATGCTAATGTCTGTTTGTCTGTGTGTGTGTGTGTGTGTGTGTGTGTGTGTGTGTGTGTGTGTGTGTGTGTGTGTGTGTGTGTGTGTGTGTGTGTGTGTGTGTGTGTGTGTGTGAGTGAGTGACTGAGTGAGTGAGTGAGTGAGTGAGTGAGTGAGTAAGATTTTTGTGCTTTGTTGTTTGCTGTAATCTGATGTGATTGGGCCTCCATATCGTTGTTTACGCATCTGTTTAGCACCGAGCAAGCAAACAAATGCTAATGTTATTTTTTTATTTGCTCTCTCTTTGCTCTCTCACCCTCTGAACACTCACGCGTTCACACACACAGACGCACACACACACACACGCACATACAAACACACCCACACACACACACACACACACACAAACACACACAATATAATGAAGCGTGCTGGTGGCCACATTGGGACAGCTCCCAGATAGATACACGTTCACGTGCCCAAGTGGTGATCTGCTTCGTACAGATTTCCCATTGTTCTGTTTTGAGTGCACTTAATAAGATATGTTAAGGAAGCAGAGAAATCCTCAATCAATTACAGTTTTTTTCAATTGCTTAAGCACGATTTTCAAAACAGGGCCCGTTTTCTCTACACTACACACAATAAGCACAACCACACACATTATCCTCAGAACAACCCAGAGCCCTTTGTAAAAGGAAACACTCTTGCAAAACTATACCCCAATTTATTAAAACCATATTTTGTCACCAACACACACGCTTCAAATGACTTAATTCTGTTGGAACCAGTTGCATTTTTTTTTTTTATTGCTTGAACACTATAGACACATGCTTAGACCAAAGTAACACAACTTGAAGTTTTTGTTACTATACCTTAAACACATGCAACCATACCTTAAACAAAAGCGCTGCTTTGCACTTTACTTGCAATTGTGCAACACACTTGCTCCTTTCTGCAACACACTTGCTCCTGCACACTACACACCATTCATACAAAGGACACTTAGTTAAAAAATGAAATCTCAGCGTCCCATTGGGAAAACACATCTTTTCAAACTAGAGACACATAGGGAAATTAAAAATACTTAGATACACACCTGAAAACACTTACTTACAAAATTGAACAGCAATCAGCCAGCTACAATAAGGCCAAAGTACAATTGTACACAAAGTTAGTTTCCAACGGGCTGTTTTGGTCTGGAACTGCTTCACAAACCATAAACAATTTGAAGAATTATACTAAACTTACTCGCCATTTCTAAACCCTACAGATTTTTGGGCTGAATTTCCTGCTTTGTAAAGTACCGTACTGCAATGTACAGTATTGAGCATTACATTTTTTGGTTGTTGTGATTACGTGCCTTCTGTGGAAGTGAATAAAAACAGTGAACATGAATGACTACAGTGTTTTATATAAAGTAGACCAGTGTGTTTCTGCGTGACATTTTGACAAAGGATTGTTAGGTTTCGATAGCAGAGTTTCAATTTTGCATAGATGTGAATGGTATTTCTCAGTGTTGGGTCTTATTTGCTTGTGTGTTGAGTTTTGACACAATGAGCCAAGTTTTGCAAAACGTGTTCAAGCAAAGGGCAGAAACTGTATGTGGCTGGGGTTAACCCACAGCACACCTATTACCAAAGTGATTGCATCCATGCAATATGTATGAGGGGCCGCCTGGGACAGAATTCAAACTTGGTTGTACACAAACTATTATAATCTTGCATATACACCAGTATACTCATACACATACACTATTATACTCCTTTTACATGTTTGTATGAGTGTATAGTAGTGTATGTGAGAGAGTATAGTAGTGTATGTGAGAGGGTATAGTTGTTTATGCAAGATAATATAGAGGTCTAATTGAGAGAGTATATATGTTTATGCAAGAGAATATAGTAGTGTGTGTGAGAGAGTATAGTTGTTAATGCAAGAGACTATAGTAGTGTGTCTGAGAGAATATATTAGCGAGTGAGTGAGTTTGAATGAAACGGAGGTGAGTTTGATTCCTCAGTTCCTGATTGGCTGACAGAAGAGGTGGTAGCTTCTGGCGCTCAAAATACTGCCATTTCACTCTGGAATATCCAGCGATTCTGTTATGCTGCGTTCACACCAAAAAAATATTTGGTTGCTTGTTTGCCTGCGTTTGAGAGAGGCTTCCTCTTGTGACCGCAAATTCATTCTCAAACATGGCCAGTCTCTCCGTGTTGTGGAAGTACCAAGGATGTCAGAAAAACCGACGCAGTCGTTTAGGATTCATAATATCATCCGTTCTATAAAATATTCTAATCTAGAACACTCCGGGAGCTCTGGCGAGGGGCCCTTGAGGTCTATATCTATCTGTATAATATATTCTATATTATACAACGGGGGACTTAAATCCAGCGATCTGATTGGTTCCCAACTGTTGTATAATGAGCGTATACATAACTGCTATGACGCCCGATCATTTTGTGAAAGTTTGCATATCACTCCGCGCCTGGAAGTAAAAACAGTTACAAAGTAAAACATAAGTTGGATGATGGAGAGCGTGTAAATGTTGTTACTCCGGGAGTGAGCAAGGCGATGGAGAGACTAACGAAAGCTTAGGCACACGGCGAGTGAACTGCTCCATAGGATAAATTGCCGGCGAACCGCTCTATCGGAGCCTTCTCTCGGAGGGACGCTAAAGTGTGTTGCATAGCGACCGTCGATGCATAGCGGCAGCCAGGAGGGACTACTTTTTTGTATTCTTTAATAAACGGCTATTTTGACTTTCTTGGTTTCTTTTTAAATGTAGTGTGTCTATGACTTTCGTTTCGCCATAATAGCAACCGTTGTATAAAAGCAATAGATCACTTCAGTCAGTGGCATGTGCTCATTATACCACTGTGAAGGGGGTCGCCGGCCCTCCGCTGCGCGTCGGGGCCGGACAACGCCCCTTAACAGTGGTATAATGAGCACATACCACAGCCTAGCGTGATCTATTGCATAATTATACAACGGTTGGATTAAATCCAGCGATCTGATTGGTTCCTAACTGTTGTATAATGAGCGTATACATAACTGCTATTTGTGAAAGTTTGCGTATCACTCCGCGCCTGGAAGTAGAAACGGTTACAAAGTAGCAGTTGTTGGTAGTAGCCTAGGAAACGGAAATTAGTAGAAACGGTAACTTACAAAGTAGCAGTAGTTGTGAGCGGCCTAGGAAACTTTATCACACGGAAATTGACACACGGTGAATGAACTGCTCCATAGGATAAATTGCCGGCGAACTGCTCTAGCCGAGCCTTCTCTCGGGGGGACGCTAAAGTGTGTTGCATAGCGACCGTCGTGCATTTGGAAGGCAGCCAGGAGGGACTACTTTTTTGTATTCTTTAAAAAAACAGCTATTTTGACTTTCTTTTTTTTTTTTTTATGTAGTGTGTCTATGACTTTCGTTTTGCCATAATAGTAACCGTTGTATTACTATTTAAGCAATAGATCACGACAGGCTGTGGTATGTGCTCATTATACCACTGTTAAGGGGCGTTGTCCGGTCCCGACACACAGCGGAGGGCCGGCGACCCCCTTCACAGTGGTATAATGAGCACATACCACTGACTTAAGTGATCTATTGCTTAAATATAACGGCCAAAAGCTGTGTGTGCCTCCGGATGATATCATGAATCTTAACGACTGCGTCGGGTTCTCGGACGTCTCTGGTCCCTCCACATCAATCTGAAGGCCAGATTGAACCACGACATGGAGGAGAAAGGGATTGTTGCCGTTTGCGGCCTCCCGGAGCTTCTCCGGCGAGGAGGTGCAGGAGGTCCCGCCGGCCCCCGGAGCTGAGCTCCCGGTCCCCGCCGGAGGAGCTCCGGGAGACTGCAAACGACAACAACGCCCTTTCTCCTCCACGTCGTGGTTCAATTGTAATGACCACGGAAGAGGCAGTGAATGAAGTGCTTATGGCTGGTTCAGACTGCACGATTCTCAGACATTCCTCCACGATTTAACATGTCGCACTATATGATCACAGAGCCAGGAAATCGGGCCTTTTCTCGTCAGAAGCCTTGCCACACTACAAGATTCGAGGGTGCAATGCTCTCTACTTTATATCATTCACATTTGCAAGATATTAGAAAATCTAAGGTTTAGAACTGACATAAATGCTTTTTCATTTTTTGTCATAAAGGTTCCAGTAGCTTTCATTTCTGCTCAATGCAGATCTCCTCACAGTAGTTGCGTTGCGCGTGACATGAGCGATACAAAGTACCCGCAACAACAACGTAGCCTAGCAACAAAGCGTCAACAATGGATCCTGAGTGCCTAGCCCCGGGCATTATGCTGGCGGTTTGAGGTTATGATAGCTGTAAGCACGTCAACCGTTGTTGGCTCCAAACAAACCGGGTAGGTCAAGGGCGTCGGTTATTCTCGCCAGGTTGTATCCCTTTTCACCCTATCGTGGAACTCCTTTGTGGACAAGTCACATTTCAACCAAAGTTGTCTCCATTATGTTGTTCCATTTTCTCTCGTTTTTTTTATTAACATTTTTCTTCTTGCTATTGATCGTATTCATTTTTGTAGTAGTTACTGTGTACTCAGCGTAGTGCAGTGAAGTCAGTTGGTAAACACTGCGGGTGCAGATTGCAGATTGCAAGCATGTCACATTACAAGACCTCGTCTCATCGCCGATCTTTCAGAATCGTGTACGACTCGCAACGATTCGGGACAAAAATCGGCTCGTTCAGACTAAACAATTTCAGCCCGATTTTAGACAGCAATTTATTAGGGTGTATTCACATCTGCCCTGTTTGGTTCGAACCAAACCAAAAAAATCACTGGTGCAGACCTTTTGGGCTGGTGTGAATGCAAACCATCAAACTCTGGTGTGTACCAAACAGCCGGGTCCGAGACCTAGCCGGAGAGGTGGTCTCGGCTCGCTTGCAAACGAACCCTGCTGCGGTTCGGTTGAGATGTGAATGCGACCGCGCTCGGTCCGACCCAGTTCTAAAAATAATATCCCTTTTTGGACACAACAGTCTCCCATTGCTGCTTGTTTATTTATTTATATTGTTTGATTAGCGCGGTAAATTCAAAGATCAACGTCCCGTTATCAGACCTGCATCACGTTATCAGACCCGTTAAAAATGAGATGTGGCTCAACATGGTGCGAACAGGAGCCGGCGCCACCGCCTTGGCCCCTGCCAGTGGCGGCCCTGTTGCGGCGCAGCCTTCCTCCCTGGTAGGGACGCCCGTCTCCTACAGTCCACAGAACTCCTGGGGGTGTGGTCGGGGACCAACTCCATCGGAGTCCCCACCAGGTTCCGCTGTAGGGGGCTCTGGAGCGCCGTTCGGGCACCCCATCCTCCGCCGCCCTCAGACGTCTTTCCCTTCGACGGCCACAGCGGCGGTTGGGACAAGGATGGGTGGCACGCTGCCCTGTCCACCCGCAGTCCTCGACCAGCCCCAGCTGCCTACACTGCTGCGGCTCAAGGTCAGCCCTGTCATGCAGCCACAGCGCATGGGCAGCCTCAGCCGTCTCAGTGGCGGGAAGGGTGGCCGTCCGGACCAGGTCCTTCCGCTGTCTGGACTGGACCCCCACATCCTTGGTGCCGAGGGGGAGGGCTGCCCCAGCCACGTCCACGGATGCACCACAGCGAGCACGGCTCCACCTTAACCCGTTCTGCCAGGTCCAGAGCTGCATCGAGGTTCTTGGGCTCGGTGAGGCGGACATGCTGCCCCAGACACTCCGGGACCAGTCCCCGCAGTAAGGCTTTGAGCGCCAAGTCCTCCCGTGCAGCCGCGGGGAATTCCGGGTAGCCGCATCGGATCAACAGCTAGCCATCAGCAGCGTACACCCCCAGGCTCTCTTCCTCCTTGCGGCGGTGAGAAGCCAGCAACTGCCGGCTCTGGTTGCTGAAGATTCGCTCACCGAACCGCCTATCCAGTGCTCTGGTCAGGGCCTGAAGGTCTCGCTGGTCCGCTTGGTCCAGGTCGAGCAGAACCTATGCTGCCGTCCCAACCAAGGCCAGCGCGAGGTGGTCGACGGCCTCCTCGGCACCCCAGCCGTTGTGCCACTCAGCAAGACGGAACTGAGCCAGGTATGGCTCCAGTGACGTTGCCCCGGAGAAATTCGGCAGCCTAACCGCTGTCCCTGCCACCAGGGGGCGGTAGGCAGCTGCTGGTTCTCCGGCCCTTCCGGTTGTGGCCACAGGGAGGCATTGCGCTCCCATAACACAGGGTGTGTCGTTCTCCATGGGCTCAACCTTCTTTCTCGAGTCCCTCACCGCGTGCGCAGGCCAATCCCACTTCTGACACCAATGTGGCGAGCGGCGCGGGAAGGACGAGATGGGAGCCCAGATTAAGCGGTTATGCAATGCTCGTGCCGGGAACAATAACTCAGTACCACACATTAACGCTAACCCACCCATAGACAAACATCCCCACACAATGTCTCTGCCACATAGGACCTAGGAGGGCACCAGAGGTCCACCTTGTGATCGTCCTAACCCACCCCAGGATCCCTTGCGGCAACCACGCCCACGGTCGCCACAATATCTATATATTATATCATCTTATATTATTTAGATATAGAGCTCCTGGACTCGCGCCGGAGCTCCCAGAGGTTTCTAGATTTGAATAATTTATAGGACGGCTGATATTATGAATCCTAAACGACTGCGTCGTTTTTTCTGATGTCTCTGGTACTTTCACAACACGTGGAGACCGGCCATGGTTGAGAATGAATTGGCGCTCACAAGAGGAAGCCTCTCTCAAACTCAGGCGACCACGCAAACAAGTGACCAAATAATTTTTTGGTGCGAACGCAGCATAACAACATCGCTTGAGATTCAAGAGTTAAATGACAGCGCAGTAGAGCTCGTAAGTCTGCCCCTTCCAGAGTGGTGGATAGTAACGCATTACAAGTAACGCAAATGAGTAAAAAAGTTAATTTCTCGGGTAACGAGTACTTTTCACGTTCCTTTTTTAAGTCTGTAATTTTACTCTTACTCAAGTAAATATTTGATTTAGAATTCTACTCTTAACTCAATTACATTTTCCATTGTGCCTTCATTGAAATTAGTATTTTGATAAAGACATTGTCTTCGTTGACTACAAGCGTACAGGTTAGCGACGCAACCTCCCTAGGTTACGATTCCATAGCCGAGGAGACGAGCCGACCGTTACGTTGGGACTGAGGACTAAACGCATGGATGCAGACGCGCAGGAAGATATTTTCGCCAGGGGGTGCGGAGTTACGGTCCACGTATAGTTTATATAATTCTAAAGATACTATGTTACACTGTAATCTGCAGACCACTCACAAACTTGTTTGTCATTGTCGTGTCTGGCTCTGTGAGTGTGCGTGCATGCTATGTGCGTAGGCTGGATAAATCTGATTGCCCAATCAGCCAACCAAGTCAGTCTTGTTTGTGTTTAATTGGTTGTGTTCCTACAAAGCTCTTGCCTTTTGTCACATGCACAGAGCTTAATGCAAATTTGTTTGAAATGAAATTACATTTTTTGTTGTACATATTGCTTTTGTTGTTTCTTCAACTTGTAAAGAAATGTTTTAGGAGTGCATCTCTTTCTCTCCCTCACTCACTCACGCATTCTAACACGTTATGTATTTTTCACTGATCCAAGCACTCCAATACAAAAATGTAAAGTAACTTGTAATTTGAGTAACTTTAAAACAAAGTACTTTTTTACTCTTACTCAAGTAGGTTTTCCAATTGGAATATTTACTTTTACTTAAGTAGATTTTGAAGGAAGTAATTTTACTTTTACTTGAGTATAGATTTTCAGTACTCTACCCACCACTGCCCTTCCGGTAGACCCCCATGGGACCTCTGAGATCATAAAATATGAATGGGTTTCAATGGAGAGAAAGTAATTATTTTCTGGCTCCAGTCTTTATATGCCCTGGATTATACATATGTTGTTTGTGGAGTGAAATTATAATATTTCATGCAATGAAAACAATTTTTTTTTTTTGAAGAAGAAGATTGATAATGTTAGGTTTTTCTGTGAGGCCGCTTTGTGAACTACGGCCCCTTGCTGCTCTCGACGTGAATGATATACGTCACCACCACTCGGGTACAGACATGGCGATCTCTCTGCTCCACTTCACCGCCTTTTTCCAAGGGGAGGATAACAGCATCGAAAGAGGTGAAAACCATTATAAGTCGGGGCATGTGTAGATATTCAGTTATGCCGATTGGGAGTTTGTCTTGTCCATGCCAGTTGCAGGGAGCGTGATGTCACATACGAGACGTGTAGTCTTTCTCATTGTGTTTTCTCTACAGCCTTTAACTGAACAATTTATTATTTGGACCCACACAAAACATATAGGTAATCCAAGGCATTTAATGACTGGGATCAGAAAATAATACATTTCTTTCCATTGACACCCATTCTAATTTTCCTCGCACAGAGGTCCCATGAGGGGTCTACCGGTAGGGCGTACTTACGAGCTCTATTTTTGAGCGCCAGAAGCTACCGCCTCTTCTGTCAGCCAATCAGGAACTGAGGAATCAAACTCACTTCCGTTTCAGTCAAACTCTCTCACGCACACTACTATACTTTCTCACTTTTGGTTAGAGTAAAGGCAGGTGAACTTACCTGCTGCATTTTTATAGTGCTTGAAACTGATTGGTGTGTCTACAATTAAGCAAGCATGTGTTTGCATACCTGATGTCTGTGTTTAACCAATTGGTTTATAAGTGTGGTCATTTGACAGTTGAGAGTCATCCTGATATACGAATGTGTCTGATGTATGCAAGTGTGTTTAGTCTTTTGCAAATCTCTGTGTGTATTGTTTTGCAAAAAGTTTGAGGCTGACATTTTGCTTAAAGTGGTGCACATCGGGGCCAATGTTTTGATTCTTGAGTGTAATCGTTTGATAATTGTGTGATACTTTTGATTTGAGTGTTTATGCAATCGTAAAAAAAATTAAATGGCTGGGGTTAACCCACAGCACACCTATTTACAAAGTGATTGCGTCCATACAATATGTGTGTTGTGTGCACATGTGTGCAAGTGTGTTTGTACAAGACTGTAAATCAGGAAATGTGCATGAGCTTGCCTACCTGCCTCCCACCAAAGGTCAGCCAGAGGATGAGAGAAAGATAGAGAGAAAGATAGAGAGAGAGGGGGAGAGAGAGAGAGAGAGAGAGAGAGAGGGGGGGGAGGGGGAGGGGGAGGGGGAGAGAGAGAGAGAGAGAGAGAGAGAGAGAGAGAGAGAGAGAGAGAGAGAGAGAGAGAGAGAGAGAGAGAGAGAGAGAGAGAGAGAGAGAGAGAGAGAGAGAGAAATTTGGAAATTTTGGTCCTGACGTTGTGCTTATACTCGTGCACATCGGGGTCAAGGTTTTGCTTCTTATCGTAATTGTTTGATAATTGTGTGAAACTTTTGATTTTAGAGTTTATGCAATCGTAAAAAACTGTAAATATTCGTAAATCTTCTTCAGGGGTCTCTTCATTCATTCCCTTAACAAAAGTACTGAAAGGCAGAAAATTAAAGCGTGATGGATGACAATGAGAAAGAGGAGATACAGTTTGTGGGGGGGAAGACAAACGAGCCGTTGAGGAATGGCTGCCGAGCTTCCGGTGAAGTGTTGCACCGGACACCAGCTCTGTGATAATTCCTCCTGTCTCAATGGACTGTCTGGCATTAAGACTGAGCAAAAGGGGCCCAGTCAGAGGGCTAGCCGGGTTGTGTGTCTGTGTGGGTGTGTGTGTTTGTGTGTGTGTGTGTGTGTGTGTGTGCGCGTGTGTGTGTGTGTGTATTTTTGTGTGTGTGTGTGTGTGTGTGTGTGTGTGTGTGTGTGTGTGTGTTTGTGTGTGGGCATGCCTGCATGTGTGTATGTGTGTGTGTGTGTGAGAGAGAGAGAGAGAGAGAGAGAGAGAGAGAGAGAGAGAGAGAGAGAGAGAGAGAGAGAGAGAGAGAGAGAGAGAGAGAGAGAGAGAGAGAGAGAGAGAGAGAGAGAGAGAATGCACTTTGACCTTTTCATGTAATGTTAAATAAAGGACGGATCGTCAAATGAATTGTTGGAAAGAAAGAATGAATGAATGAGGAGGAGGAGGAGAGGACGTGGGTGGGGTCTGTTTCATCAGATGTGGAAGCATCTGAGCCTATTTAGAACATTTCATTCATTATGCCAATTCCACAACTCTTCTTTGTCTCAACACACACACACAAACACACACATACAAACACACTAACACAAAAACACACACACACACACACACACACACAGGCACAGAAATGAGAGCTGCAATTGAATTTCATTTTTCTATGGCGGTTTAGAAGCCATGGTGTCTGGGTGTACGTGTGTGTTTGTGTGTGTGTGCGTTTATGTCTGTATGTGTGTGTGTGTTCTTGTGTGTGGGAGAGTCTATCTCCCACCGACACTGAAGTTTAGCCTTAATCCATTCTTCTGCACTTCCCTTTTTCCACACACACACGCTCCTCTCCAAATCCCTGCAATCCCTCCCTCGCTACTTGAATACTATATTTCATTTATTTTTCGTGTGTCCCTGCCTTTTTTTTTTTTGCGTCTCCGCGCAGTCTCCAAGCGGAGAGAGCCCTGATGAATGCACCGGCCTCACACCCTCTGATGATCCCTGCTCTCTACGCCTCTGGAAACACTGCCTCTGACACACACACCCACACACACACACACACACACACAGGGTCTCTTTCTCTCACTCCCGCCCTCTCTTTCTCATTCTTACTCGCTCCTTTTTCCTCTCCGTCAGGCTCTCTTTGAAACCCAAACACTGAGGGGAACGCAGATCGGGAGCACACCTTTATCCCCTCCTCCCCGCCTTGCATGTGGGAACACAATTCTGCACAGAAAAAATAAGAGAGAGCGAGAGAGACACATACACAGTCACATTCACACATACACAAAAACACACACACACTCACACACACACTCACACATGTACAGGCATACCCAGTCCCATAGTCACACAAAAATACGAACACACACACCTTGAGGTTCATGAGGAAATGTAAGAACACTGTACAATTAAAACAGCAGAGCAATCTTTAATTCCTCCATCAACGTGAGTAGCACCACGTGAGGAACACACTGCTGAGGACGTGAATTAATCCTCTGCTTAATGCTGAACAGGATGGCAAGCAGGTAAATGCATCATGTGAAAGAATAACGAGCGCTCTCCGCGCACTTTAATGAAGATTGGGAACAGATGCAGCGTGGTTTTTCTGTTGGTCTGTAATCTGTTTTGTCATTTCTTTTCATTTGTTTGTTTGTTTTTGTAAATTTTCATTTTAACTACAAACACAGATTCCAGGTGCAGATTCCAGGTGTGTGCCTTTATGAGAGCCTGCTTATGGCGGAACAGCAATTACATTCTATTGTCTCCGGAGCTGGCCATCATGGCTAGCATCAGTGGCAATATTCCTTTGCTAGCTCTTTTAAAGCTCTAAGGAGCCCTTAATAAAGGGAGATAACCCCCCCACCGCCCAGTCAAATGAGTGTGTGTGTGTGTGTGTGTGCGTGTGTGTGTGTGTGTGTGTGTGTGTGTGTGACGTGTGTGTGTGTGTGTGTGTGTGTGTGTGTGTGTGTGTGTGTGTGTGTGTGTGCGCGTGCATGCGCGTGTGTATGTTTGTGCATGCGTGCATTTGTGTGTGTGTTTGTGTGCTAGGCGTATGTGTGTGTGCGTGTGTGAGTGTGTGTGTGTGTACGTGTATGTTTGTGCGTGTGTCTCGCCCAATGAGACAGGGCTTAACAGAAAAGGACTGGGATTCAATAGGGATAAGTAGGGACACTCATCTGGTTCTTGCGGGGATTCACTTCTCGCTAACACAAAACAGAAGAAAACACACATACACACATGTGCACAAACTTACTGGCGCGTACATGAACACACATACAAAGGCAGACACACACTGCACAATCCTCCTGGTGAGCAGTACTTCGCTGGTATCAATTAGCAGGGCCACTCAATCAATGTCTTAGAGGCAGCCTGATACTTTGCTACAAGAAGATTAAGGGTGAGCCTACATCTAAACACACAGTCGCCACTTACACAGCATGCATGTAAAGCTGTGTCTCATAAAAAGACATTCCCACATGGATGCCGCAGATGTTGTAAAACCAGCATGTCCACCCTTTGGTCCCGAGCTGCATTCATGCTTGGAGGAACACTCTCTGAAAGGAGAAGATAAACAGCAGCATAGAGAGAGAGAGTGCAAGAGAGAAACAGACAGGGAGAGAGAGATTTCCCCCCTACTTTCCTTTTCACACTTTGATTTATTTATTTTCCCTGCTCTCTACCAGTATATATTTTAACAGTGCTACACACCTGACCTGAATACATTGATATTTCTTTCATGATCGATCTAAAACTGAGATAAAAAAATGTCCAGTGAGTTTCTCTCTGGTGAGACATGGTGTGGAGACATGGTGGTTCTTCTGTGGAGACATGGTGGTTCCTCTGGATACATGGTGGTTCCTATGTGGAGACATGGTGGTTCCTTTGGGGAGACATGGTGTTTCCTTTGTGGAGACATGGTGGTTCCTTTGTGGAGACATGGTGGTTCCTTTGTGGAGACATGGTGGTTCATGTGGAGACATGGTGGTTCTTATGTGGAGACATGGTGGTTCCTCTAGGGAGACATGGTGGTTCCTGTGGAGACATGATGGTTCCTCTAGGGAGACATGGTGGTTCCTGTGGAGACATGGTGGTTCCTATGTGGAGACATGGTGGTTCTTATGTGGAGACATGGTGGTTCCTCTAGGGAGACATGGTGGATCTTATGTGGAGACATGGTGGTTCCTCTAGGGAGACATGGTGGTTCTTATGTGGAGACATGGTGGTTCCTCTAGGGAGACATGGTGGTTCTTATGTGGAGACATGGTGGTTCCTCTAGGGAGACATGGTGGTTCCTGTGGAGACATGGTGGTTCCTATGTGGAGACATGGTGGTTCCTTTGTGGAGACATGGTGGTTCTTATGTGGAGACATGGTGGTTCCTTTGTGGAGACATGGTGGTTCCGGTGGAGACATGGTGGTTCCTATGTGGAGACATGGTGGTTCCTTTGTGGAGACATGGTGGTTCCTTTGTGGAGACATGGTGGTTCCTCTAGGGAGACATGGTGGTTCTTATGTGGAGACATGGTGGTTCCTCTAGGGAGACATGGTGGTTCCTCTGTGGATACATGGTTGTTCCTCTAGGGAGACATGGTGGTTCCTGTGGAGACATGGTGGTTCCTCTAGGGAGACATGGTGGTTCCTCTGTGGATACATGGTTGTTCCTCTAGGGAGACATGGTGGTTCCTGTGGAGACATGGTGGTTCCTCTAGGGAGACATGGTGGTTCTTGCTGAGACACGTTGGTTCCTCTAGGGAGACATGGTAGTTCCTGGTAATGATACGGGGAAGGACGCCCATAAGGGGGTAACTGATCAAATAATCCAGACACCTTTTTCCTTGACAATACATTATGTGATCCATAAAAAGACGGGTTGTTCCGCCGGACCTCATCATTCTCCATCTCCCTGGTACTCTCCAGCAGATAGCTCCTAACCCCGGCTCCCCCGCGGACATAAAAAAAGGTAGGGCATGAAACCAACGCATCTTGTCCGTCCGTCCTGTCGAGTGGGAGTGGTCCATCATCCAGGCGCTGGGAGAGGACAGGGAAGCACCTTTGACCTTGGCGTGCGCCTCCCCTTCAGATTGAGGAGGCGGTAATGTAGCGATGGCAGCGGGCCCACCGGTTAATGATCTGCCTCTCGCTCTTTTGGGCTTAATAAGGAACCATTCTTCTCACTTTCATCACTGCCTTGATACTACCCGTGCACACATGCGTGCACACACACACACACACACACACACACAAACACAGATACGTCCACACGTGAACGTGAACCTTTTCTCACGGGCATGACGAGTCCGTAGGCAATGCGCTGAACATGTGTTCACATGTGCACAAGGCATGCATACAAATAGATCACTCCCACACACATTTAGCTAAATACATCCCAGTAGGATGGCAAACATTGGAGGTCAAACACAGCCCTGGTCAGTTTTGGAGAGTCCCCATTACTTCAGAAGGCAGTGGAGTGAGAGGATTTGATCGGTTTAAACGCACCGTACAACTCATCCACCAACGCTCCGGGGGGGGTCCCTGGCGGTCTGGCGGTCTATATGCTTTAATGGATATCAAGCTAACACCGCCATCATTCTTTCTCATGGACAGCGGTCTCCAAATATGTCCATCCCTCACCATGGTTACCATGAAAGCCCCTTTTCCATCCCCCAGGCAGAGCAGAGGCCTGAATTAAATTAAATAATCCATCAAACAGGTCAATAGCTTGATCAAGCGATGGATCAATAACCAATAGCTCCACCATGTATTGCACACGACTGGTTAACCAGATTCTGATGCAATCGTTAGTGTAATAACTGAACATTCCTCTGTGATAGGCAAGTGTTAATATACCGGGAGGGATGTTACATCTCTGTAACTATTGTCATTTATTTGGGTTTATTGCTGAAGGCCCGCTAACCATTATGTTTACAGGAAACCTTGTTGATTGATCAACACCTTGATCAATGTCCCTCTTGCAGTCAGGGTTTAGGTTAAAGGGGACATATTATGAAAACAACACTTTTCCTGGGATTTGGGTGGTTCTTTTGGGTCTCTGGGGCTCCCACACGCATACAAACTTTAAAAAAGTCTGTACCTGATAATAGCTTTTGGCCGTGATATTAGATATAATATTATGTAAATACATATATATTATATAATATTATTATTTTATTATATTATATTATATCGATATAGAGCTCCAGGAGTCCGCTTACGGCAACAATCCCTTCTCCTCCATGCTGTGGTTCAATCTGACAGCTCATTTTGGTCAATGGGAAGCAGCTCATTTGCATTAAAGCTACAGACACCAGAAACAGCGCATTCTGAAGGGACTGAAACAGAGGGGAATAGTGGTAATTCTTTTCCCTAAAAGCTATTTCCAGCAAACAGCTTCAAAACATGTTTTCTGGAACTCATATACCATGTTTACTTGCTGGGAAAACACCATAATATGTCTCCTTTAAACATTACCATTGGAAAAACGAAAGACACAATTGCACATAGATAGAATCCAAATGCTTTCTTTTCAGAAAAATTAAACAAAAAGATTGTATCCTATTTTAGTATGATATTTAATACATTGTTTTTATTAATCCATAATTTGACTAGATTATATTCAACATAACTTTGAACATTACACACAACACACAACACCATTTTGAACAGACTTGACTGCATTACTCTTTCAGTGACTGTACAAAAGTTCTTTAGCAGGTGGCCATTTCAAATCTTTCAAATAAAAAAATGCAGGGGGATTAAACTGAAAGGACTTGATGGTAAAACTGAAGGAGAGTTTGAATAGAGCTGGGAAAAAGCAAATAGGGAGAAAATAAATCCCTAAATATGAATTGGAGTGAAACTTCTGTTTGTTGCCTCCCTGTGTCTACCTGGTTGATTAAGATGTGACCAACGGCTTTTAAGATATACCTATGATCTACTGGTTTAAGAAGAACATATTGCTGACCTTAACCACTAACCATGCCCCTTAACACAACCCCAAAACAAACTCATTCTAGGAATATTTTGAGATAGTGAATATAATATTTAGACATTTCTTTTTTGTGTACTTTAAATTAATTTGAAATGGAGGTGGAAGCTCTTGACCACAAAGTCCCATCGTGTGTAGATCTGATCATCACTCCTTAATGACTGTGGTCATTAAACATCTCAGTGAAATAACCAAATGAAATAGATTCCCCCGAATGGCTTTAACATTGTAAAAAGCTGGCTCCCTAAATCGTGAATAAACAAAACCACGCTTAGGACTGAGGTTAAATTGAATTGGCTCCATTGCAAATCTGTGACCATTGCCCATGACTATCAGGCCACTCTTATGAACGAGATGAAGGCTGTGATACCTGGTTTGAAAATGTGCCTGCTATGGCAGAATCCCGTTGAATAGCGCTGAATAAGTCACCACCTATGATCCTTTTAAAGTGATTCATGTGCTGTCGCCATGTCGCTGCAAAGCGCCACTCTGATCGGATAAGAAAGCAGCCGACCCCGGCCGGGATTTTGTCTTCTCTGCTCTTTTTTAACTGGCGAGTAGGTGCTAGCCAAAACATGTTGGGACGTCAGCTACTTATGGTCTAACTCATCTGGAAGTGAACTGGTTAACTGATCCCCCTCTGTGTTGCTCCCCATAAACGTTTTGACCTGCTCAGCGTTAATGCAGGTAAAGCCTTCACCCAAACTTCATTCAAGAGCCAGGAATAAGCCCCTTGCCCCTTTAACCAATCACATGTCCCACATGATTTTCTTTTGGATTTCTTTATTTAAAAGGGATAATGCACATTTATAACATGACATGAGCACCAAAGTTCAAAATGTAGCCATGCAGGCTAATTTTCACCTGTAGTCCCCCTGATTCATACCAATGTTATGGTAAAACTGCAAGAAAAAACTATGATCAGGCAGTGCACTGAATCAACATCATGCAATGGAAATCATTCAAACCAAACATGTGCGTAAAGAAACCAATCAATGGAAAAGCATTTCACACGTGAATAACAAGGTAAAGATACAGCTGTTGCTAAGAATTTGAGAAGATGCACGACATCAAGCATGTCCAACATCTTCATACAGCATGAGGGAAACTAATGCTGACTCAAATAAAAATGTCTCAACAATGAAAAGTAAGATGCTGCATTCACTATTAAACCCCAAACTTCTGATTCCTGAAGAGGGTTTGATTAATGGCTGCGTTAACGACGGACGTGCTCGCGACTAACGTCACCCTCACAAGAAGCGTGACGGGCTGGAACGACATCAGGTGGGAAGAGATGAACACAGACGTAGAAACATATTTTACGATCCTAAACGTGTCAGGAAATGATGAAAATGAGCTGGCCTTGACTGGTTTCAGCTACTCATACTTACTATTACAAACTGATCCATTGATAATGAGACTTTTGACCTTCATCGTACATCAAACAGAGGGCACAATGATTGTACAAATACGATCGTACATCTGGCAATGTCTTTCATGAGCCACATCCTGTTTTCTTCATTTACATCCTGTTTCCTGTCAAAGCAACCTAACACAAACCACACACAATTTAAATGGATAGACAACAAAAGAATAAATGAAATCTAAAGTATCTGAAGCATTTAGCAAATGCACGCAATTAATTACAGATAACACTATATCAGGATCTGAATCGGTATCATAATACATTTGAAGTTAAGTTCCTGGTAGGTGAGTGCATTGAAGAATTAAACTAACATTAAACAAGCAGTAATAAAAAAGGTATAAATGCAGAATATATACAGTATATTTTTTATACATATAATATAAAGCGTGCACATGTGAAAATAGCAATAATGTATGAGCAGAAACTCAACGGGGGATGGGAGGGGTCGAATCAGAAGAAATTGAGAATTAATCCAAGACCATTAGCTTTAACCTCACACCAATGAGCTGCGATGGCAAACATATGCTTTTGTGTTATTGGAGGAGTAGAGAATGCAGTGGGCCCAGTGGCACATCTCCGTGCCATGGGAGAGTGGCCTGTGACTGAGGAAATAAGAACCCAGGCGAGAAATTAAAGCAGCTCTGATTCAGCTCCTCATTGACTAAACATGGATTCAATTAAAGGAAAGCTGAAGGTCATTTTGTAATACAATGTAAGCTAGTGCGGCGCGGCACTTAATGGAAGCACTCATGGCTCTGGTAATGTTTAATCCAATGGCCCAGTGTGTGTGTCAGCCCTCTGTGTCCCTGCTGTCAGACCTGCACGTGTGTGTGTGTGTGTGTGTGTGTGTGTGTGTGTGTGTGTGTGTGTGTGTGTGTGTGTGTGTGTGTGTGTGTGTGTGTGTGTGTGTGTGTGTGTGTGTGTGTGTGTGTGTGTGTGTGTGTGTGTGTGTGTGGAATATACTTCCCATACTAAGCACAGTGGATCAAAATGAAAAAATCCCGACACCATGTGGTGTGAGTCAGAGCTGAAACAGCAAAATCTGTTTGGACAAATCCTCCTTGTTATGACTGAAAACAGAGCAGGGGAGGAGTGGACAGAGAGAGAGAGGGAGCATATGAAGAGAGGAGGGGGGGCAGGGGTAGGACAGGTGAGGAGGTGGTTAACTCAGTGGGCGGGGAAAGGAAAAAGGAGGGAGGGGGAGAGGGAGGGGGAAAAAGGAGGGAGCGAGAGGGAAAAAAAGTGATAAGAGCACAAACCGAAGGAATTTTTGAGGAACTGAAAGCAGCCAAGGGTGGTGGGGGGGAGAGGGAGGAGCACTAGGGCCAAGGTTACCCATGAGAGTCCAGACAGCAGAAAAGCCCTGCTAGAGGAGAAACACAGAGAGAGAGACAGAGAGGGAGAGACAGAATAGGTGTGGTTATTTTCTTTAAATGACTTACGATTATTAATAACCCGAGACCGAAAGCAACAACCAGGGGCGAGAGAAAAGAAAAGAAGACAAAGAAAAGACGCTGGAATAACTGCCACACGGGCAAAGAGAAAGAGAAAGAGAGACAGAGACACAGAGAGAGACAGACAGACAGAGAAATACAGAGACAGAGGCAGTTCAAAGGCAACCGAAGCGATAGTTGACAGTTGACTGTTTACCCAGCGAAGTCAAGAGAGAGGAACTCTTAAAGGGAACTCCCATCTTAGAGGAGACGGAAGAGGGGGGGTTAAAAGTTAGAAACAATAGCTGAAACACACACATTGACTGAGAGAACTGGACTACATGGACTACTGACACAGGGGAACAAAGAGCATAGGTGAGAGGACCGCAGCAGCTTGTCCCAGCCTGGTCTTGTGTGTCATTTAGACAGCAGGGGGGGGACACACACAGGTCACCAGACAGTTAGCTCCAGCTGCGCCGCACCATGTTGCTGAAGGAGTACCGCATTTGCATGCCGCTGACCGTGGAGGAGGTAAGCGTGTTTAACTCTTCCTCACACACTCGCAGAACACCCCGAACACAACGCACCGCCTGCCGTTGGTTTTTTTTAAAGTGTGAGACAAAAGCGTACTGGTGGGGTCTGTTGACCACGTCATGGGCTGTAATCTTGAGCGGTGTCAAGTCGCTGATAAGGAGAGTCCCCTGGGGGAGCGGGGCCACAGAGAACCTCCCACAGACTTAAAGGCCCAGACACGCCGAGCACAGTCCGCTACAAGGAGCTTAGCGGAGGAGGGTCCCAGCGTGTACCTGCACTCGCCCACCCTTCCCGCCAGCGGCAGCCGACAGGTAGCACTCAGCCTGCAGAGAGAGAGGTAGTGGGCCCGCCTCCACCGGCTTTTTATAGTCTCTGTGCACGGACCGGTCGGACCAGTTGGCGCTGAGCCGTGCTTCACCAAAACAATGTCCATGTAACCAGCAGGGGGTTTTTGATGACAAAGCAGAGGACACGGGCCACAATGGGAGGTGGATAAGGGAGCTATGCACCCTGAAGCCCCTTTAAATGGTTGTGTCTCCTTTCTCAGTATTACCACACCTTAAATTAAGTGGAGGTGCGTGGTTCATCACAGGACCGCAGGCGAATCGGGGAGGGATGCACTGCATGCCGCACACCAGTCACCATTTTCTATTTACTATTTTGTCATTCAGTAGACACAGTATCCAATGATACTGCCAGTGCATTCTTTAACGTTTTTGGAGATGTCAAAGGAAGGAGCAGGGAGTGGTTAGGCTCTGGCCGTATTACAGAAACTTCCTAACTCGAAAATCCTATCTTATCTGTTTGGCAACTATGGTAACAAGGGTTAGAATCAGATTTAGGAAAAAGTCATTACAGAACGGCCGATCCTAAAGTCAGTTTTCTTATCTTAACTCCAGATAGGAAATTTGTATTACAGAAATATCCTAAATGACCAAAATCCCAAATAAACTGTCCTAACTTTAGGATGTCCCATCAGCTCTCCTAACTGTCTGTTACAAATAAGCAAGAAGTTCTCCGTCGGGATGTTGGATATGCAATGCAATTCGCCGCCCGAGCGATCTTATATGTTGACTACAAACCATGTAAATAGTGTTGTAAATAAACTTCCAAAGCTTTTCAAAACTTATTTGGTGTTGTATTGGTCCTTAATGTGCAAAGTATACAATGCACATAGTAAATAAGGTGCAAAGTCAAACCGGTGAAGTGATTCCGGAAATGATTTTGGGAACAATCACAGCGCTTGTTGTCTCCGTTGAGTCGACGGATAGTTAAAAAATATTGGATGCGCACGTAACCTTCATCTGTTGCTAGGTAACAGACATAATAGCTGAATGTCGATGCTAGATCGCCTACTTAGGATATCTTAACCTGAGGTAAGGTGAGTAAATTAACCCTAAATTAAGATAGGATATGTTTCTGTGATACCAAATTGAGAAAAAATCCTATCTTACACACTTAGGACTTAAGATAGGAAGTTTCTGTAATTCGGGCCCAGAGGCCTCGAACTAGGCTGTGGACATTCTGATTCCAACCTAGAACCCTTGGGCTGTGAGTAAGACACCCGAACCATAAGGTTATCCTGCCCCTGTCGCAAAACAAAAATATTAAAATGTTTTGATCGAATTTCTACGAGAAGAGACATTTTAAACAGCACCCTAAACCACCTTCCCATTTTCTGGATAACACAACCGTTTCCGGCTTATCTCAAGATCGCAGGACCTCATGACTATGATCATAAAAGTGTGAATAATAATATGCAAAGTCCAATGGAGGTATCCAATACTACTGTGTTGCACAACCAACAACTTTGTGTCTAATGTGTACTTGTTAATCCTGGAGATAAGTCAGGCTATGAATGGGTCTGTGTGTATCTGTGTCTGTGTGTGTCTTGTTTCGGGTCAAAGCATTGTCACATTGACTTAGGGTATTGGCACAGTCAGTCAACACCCTGCTGAGATCAGATAGCTGCCGCCTCAGCTCTTTGAAAGCCTGATGGAATCCATGGCAAATAGGGTTAATGGAAATTTCAGTGTTTCTCAACACGTCACTTGTCATTGCCCTTCACTGTGCATAATAGCAATTTTGCATTCAGATAAGCCTCCTTGTAAACTTGACTCCAAGATAAGCGGGCAGTAGCAGGTCTCATGCCTCACATCGCTCCACACAATGATTGTCTCAGCGCTGCGTTAAAGCGTCCGTCCTCTTGATTAATTAGGAGCCATGAAGAACCAAGGGGTTAATATTAAATATTGACACTTTGCGTGTAATTAGAGGGAGAAAGAGGAGTTTCCTGACGTGGTTTGCATGCAGTGAAGGGTGGTTGGATCTCAAGGACTTCTTTCTTCTTTTGCTCGGCTTTCAATGAGTTATTTGTTTTTGTTATTCTTTTATTCTTACTGTCATTCTTTATTTTGTTTATTATTTTTCTTTCTTTGTTTCTTTGTTTCTTTGTTTCTTTCTCTTTCTCTTTCTTTCTTTTTTTCTTACCAACCTCCTTTCTTTCTCCTATAATTACCGTCTTTCATACACCAAGGTATGTTGTTACGGTTCAACGACATGTCAGTACAGACAACACAAAAACATCCATCCCCACACATGCAACCGGACCCTGCCCCACATGAATGAACAGAATGTGTGTGTCTCCACTCCACGTATCCCTGCTCGACTCCCACAGCGTGTGTGTGTGTGTGTGTGAATGTCTCTGCCATCACCCAGATCTCTAGTCTGATGATGTACCCGAAACAACCCGCTCCGGCCCTGGCCTTTTGTGACGTACCGCTGGTTCTTGTCTTTCCAGTACCGGATCGGTCAGCTGTATATGATCAGCAAGCACAGCTGTGAGCAGAGTGACGGGGGGGAGGGGGTGGAGGTGGTGCAGAACGAGCCAGAGCTACACCCGCAGCACGGCCCGGGACAGGTGACGGAGAAGCGCATATACCTCAGCAGGTATGCACACACTAACGTGTGTACGCGCACAAGCACAAGCAAACACATACGATATACACAGCCAAGCAGACCCATGCACACACATAAAAGAAACACGACGCCGCCATTTAAATCATTGTTTAATTGAAGCCCTCCACTGTGGGCCTTGTGTGTGTAAGCTCAAATGCTTGGATGCTCGTCATTAGTATGAAGCACACCCCCCGACCCATTCTGCTACTCCACCTGCCCTCGTTTATTCATTCATTACAAACATTCAATGAACTATTAGTCCTTTATTCAGCCTTACATGAAGGCACAGACTCGCTCTCTCGCTCTCTCTTTCTCTCTCTCTCTCTCTCTCTCTCTCTCTCTCTCTCTCTCTCTCTCTCTCTCTCTCTCTCTCTCTCTCTCTCTCTCTCTCTCTCTCTCTCTCACACACAGACACACACACACACCTTCAACATGGGGAAGAAACAAGATCTCTACCTGTTTTAGTGTGACCTAGAAGAAACAGTACAGTTACAATTTATAACCACAGGGGTAATTCAGAATGAGTCACACAAATGTTGTGGTGAGAGAAGCCTGCAGGTAATTCTGCTACAGCAGGCACAGACAGCATTTAAGATCTCTTTGTCTTTGTTCATCATTCTCCCACTCCTCTTTCCTTCTCTGCCTCTTTTTAGGGCCTTTCACTCCATCTCTCTCCCACTGCTCACTTTCTCTCACAGACACATTTGTTTTTATTTTGCCATATGTCTCTGTCTTTTCCATTGTTTCCTATTTCTAATTCCTTCTCACTTGTTTTCAGTCTACACTCTTATAGTCTCTCCTTAAATGTATTTTTTATGTTTTTGTCTTCCTAGCAAACTGCCATCCTGGGCAAAATCATTCGTCCCGAGATTCTTTTATGTGACAGAAAAGGCCTGGAACTTTTACCCATACACTATCACAGGTTAGTGTTCTGTGTGTGTGTGTGTGTGTGTGTGTGTGTGTGTGTGTGTGTGTGTGTGTGTGTGTGTGTGTGTGTGTGTGTGTGTGCGTGTGCGTGTGCGTGTGCGTGTGCGTGTGCGTGTGTGAGTGTGTGTGTGTGTGTGTGTCTGTGTATTGGAGTCTGTGATGTGCCACTGTGCAAATATCATAACACCTTAATACGTTTCAGAAATAGTATTCACAACGTGTTCCAATGGTTTTGTAACAAAGAAGGTAGTTAAATGAGTCAGTGTTTGTGTGTGTGGGGTTGTGTATGTGCATGTGTGTGTGTGTGTGTGTGTGTGTGTGTGTGTGTGTGTGTGTGTGTGTCTGTGTGTGTGTCTGTGTGTGTGTGTGTGTGTGTGTGTGTGTGTGTGTGTGTGTGTGTGTGTGTGTGTGTGTGTTTTACTCGATGATAAAAAGTTGTCATAACATCCCCACCTACATTTCAGAAGTACTATTCAGAAAGTGTTTCCCACAAACCCATTATTTTTGTGCGTGCATGTCAAAAAGAATGAAGTAAAGTTATTTGCTGGCTGCGTGTACGTGTCTCTCTGTTCGTGAGTCAACTCGAGAGAGACTATGTAAATGTGCACTTCTGCAGCATGCTGCTCTGTGTATTCTGTGTATACCGAGTGTGTGTTACTGATCATGTCCATTCCCACCCATATCGATCACGGCTGTGGCTGCAGAGTACTCAGTAAGTAGCCTCTCACCACCATCACAGTAGCGCTTGCACTCATCATTGTGAATTCCAGCCATCCTGACCTTTACCCTCTCTCTCTCTCTCTCTCTCTCTCTCTCTCTCTCTCTCTCTCTCTCTCTCTCTCTCTCTCTCTCTCTCTCTCTCTCTCTCTCTCTCTCTCTCTCTCTCCAGGTCTCCTTCCTACCAAAGTTCAGCATCCGTATCGATACCAAATTTGAAAACAACAATGGACAAAATGCAAATGTGAGTAGAACTGGAGTGCATGAAGGGGTGAGGAGGGGGAGTAGGGGAGAAAGTAGAGGGGAATAAAAAGGAGAAAAGAAGATGAGGAGAAATTTCAATTTTCTTCAAATTGATCTGCCCATTACAATGACAACAAGCAACGCACAAAATGTTGTGACACATAGCAGGACTTCCATGCCTGCTCCAAGGTTCACACACACACATACACGCAACTGCAAGCACACGCACATTCCAAACATACAGGCACGATTGTGAACGCACATACCACGCACACATAAACACACACCCTGTGTGTACATGTGTCTTTGGCGCGTGCAGGGTTTTGTGTGGTCAACCCCTGCATAGAAATGGTATGATCCAATTCTCAGAGCAAGACGACAAGACCTGACTCGCCTTCAAACCTGGAGCGCTTGTTTTGCTTAAGGAGTCTCCCAGGCTTGTTTGTTATTTAAACCCACCAGGAAATGAGAATAGACTTGTTCACCTTTTTATCTCGGTTTACACTGTTATATCACGTGCCATATCCAAGTAGGCTTTGCCAAACCAAGCAGAAGAGGAAAAAAATGGTTTATTCGTTATTATACATCCAAACACACGTCGTGTTTATGTTCCTCTCGGCACTCAGCAGAAATTTCACCTGATCCCGTGTTTTGTCACATTCACTCCATCCAGGCAAATCCTCCGGGATAAACTCCCATTCCGCCAACAATTTGCATCCTGCTAATTATGCGTTATATTTGAAAGTGCGTTATATTACGGAAATCCGATACACTCTAAATGCCATATCCTGCTGTCTTTAAAGAAGCCAGCGGAAGCTACCTTTTAACCTGAGGCTTAGCGTTATTACACAAGCGTCCCACACAAACCCTCATTCAGGGCTGCTGCAGGCTTCCACCATCTGCTCTCGTATTACTGGAGGTCTGTACATTGGGCTGCAGACTTCTGTAAATTCCTTCACTCTGCACAACCCCCAAAACAGAAGCCTGTGCATGACAACTGTCCCTGCCAAGGTCATGTAATGCACAAACACAGACTTGGCACAGCTTGGACAGAGCCTCTGACTCACAAAATACACAGTAGAAACAAGACAAAACAAGGGCAGACCGACTGGCGAGAGGCCTGGTGGTTTGTTGTGATGCAACAGCGATTTGGCGAGTGCTAATTTGTTAGCTTTAAGCAGAGGAATGGCTTCGACGCGGCATCGCAATGAATCCTGCACAAGGACAGATGATAGAAAAGAACTAATCTCCTTTAAGATTATCTTTATTTTCTCTCAGGACATGCCCCCTTGACTACCATAAGTATTCCCCTCTTCCCACCTCTCCCTCTCTGACTCAAATCCCTCATTTATTTATTCCTCCTATGTCCTTCTCATGTCTTCCATCTGCTCTTCCCTCCTCTCTCTCTC
>NC_044058.1:6617969-6650469 GCF_902167405.1 Gadus morhua
TTACACACACACACTCACACTTACACACACATACACACACACACACACCCTCTCTCTCCCTCTACAGCAGCAGCAGCAGCAGGAGGGTGATATGAAAGAGGGAGTGCTGAACACAGCCTGGAGTGCTGAAGAGCTACGGAGGGACGCTGTGAGACTTCTGGCTGCACTGCATTAATATCACCTCTACTCTGTCTGCTCCTCTAAACCCCAGCCCTTTGAATCCGTCTCATACAATACTTCCCTATACCCACCCCCTTTACCCACCCCCCTTACCCACAACCCCCCTCCCTCTTTCCCTTTTCATCCTTAATTTTCTCTTTCTCTCGCCCTCGTTCATTAATCCCTTTTTTTTCTCCTCTCTCTCTCTATTCTTTGTGTTGCGCTCTTCCTCTTTATCTGTCCGGCTCCGCTGTTCCTCTTTAAAGAAGACATAGTGGATTCATTACATGGAACGCTCCCCTGTGGTGCATTATCACAGATCCCGACTCTGTAGTGCTAAATCATTCCCGCTATTCCCGGTTTTCCTTGTCAGTGGCGTACGGAGCGCCAAGCGGAGCAGCGAGGGAGAGAGGGGCGGCGATTCCCGCTCGGATCAGCTGCCGCAGTCGACTACTGCGCCCTCGCTCATCCCCCTCCCCGCTCAGCTCTGAGACTTTGAAACGCTCGGATGAAAAGGAGTATGATACAAGATATGATACGGCGGGCCAGAGACGGCACAGCACATGAAAGACAGAGCAGAGAAGGAAGGAAAAAGAGAAAGAAAGGAAGAACGAAACAATGAACGAAGGGCAGAGTTTAAATGAAGGGTTGAGAAATGAAGAGTCCTGAACCATAAAGAAGGCCGTGCGCCGTTGTGTATGAATGGACGCAGTGCTGTTTGAACGTCTGCCCGTATTTGGTCTGCTGCGTGTAATGAAATGGCCTTCAGCCTAACCACTCTGATGTACGAGTTTCTCGGGCCGATCAATACACACTCCCCATCCGCAAAGGCGGACAGTAATGCAATCGGCATATTTATCTGGCCGGGTGTGCATATGTTCTGCTTGCTTTATGAGCCTCAGTCTGCCCGGTTACTGCAGGCGATCCTTCAGGTCTCAGGAAACCACAGCATTAAGAGGGAGCAACCATTAGGCCACCTAGTACAGCATGTTACTAATCAAATCACTTTGAGCGCCAATGCTATGCATTTCCCTATCTATTCCATTAGAGATGGGTTTGTATTGTAAGGAAATGGTTTAGGATGAATAGTATTAGGAATCTATTGTGTGTACTGTAAGTGTTTTTTTTTTGTGTTGTGTTTGCGTTAGAGATTCCCCAGGAGAGTGATTCCCGCGCAGGAATAAACAATGAGGGCGTAAGCTTGTGTTCCCTCATTACAGTGTCAGCAATACAATTTGAAGTCCGCTCAAGCATAAATAGCTTCTAATCCAGAGTGTATTAAAGCTCACCACTAGGGAGCATAATTTGTAACCTCTGCCTGGTCCCACTTTCTCTGGACTTTATCTTAGGATGGAAAGAGTGGTGAATTCATACAGTATCTGAGAGAACTAATTGAACCAATTATAGTAGTGACTATGGATTACAGAGGGACTGAGCACACAGTCACACACACACAACCACACCCACACACACCGTACACATACACACACACACACACACACACACACACACACACACACACACACACACACACGCACACACACACACACACACGCGCACACACACACACATATACACACACACAAACACACACGTGCGTGCACACACACACACACACACACACAAACGCACACACACACACACACACACACACTCACACACACACACACACACACATCCTGCTGGAACGCAAAGACTGCGGGCACTGTCTTCATGTGATAATGACTGTCATTTAAAATGGATGGATGGGCAAGGCTAGCTTTGGGTGTTATACACGGAAGCCAAACTGTCCCAGTCCATCCACTATGCAGCGCTCACACTGATGTGTTTTTCTGGTCCAGAGTGGGTCCTAATGACTGATTCCAGAGGCTTTAATTAATTGCATGGGGTTAATAGAAAAGTCAAGGATAAATGATAAAACTGCTTCGTCCAGCATTCAGCGTCTTGCCCACCCTCTCTTTCTTTCTCAGTCTCTCTCTCGCAAACAGATACACGCATGCATGAAAAATGCCCTGACATTCAAGTTGGCTTTGGGAGTTGGCCTCACTGTAGCTCCTGATTTAAATATCTTAATCAATACGCCCATAAAACATTCCTCCCCATTTGAATTACCCCGCCATGACTGTTAATTACATAAGAGTCATTACAGCACTGCATGCCTGCATGTCGGCTAATAGGGAAGGAAAGATTAGAATAAAAGTCGATGAAAAACATTTTGTACACAGTCAGGGGTTGGTTGAACCACAAAGGAGGACTGCGGATTATAGCCTTGTAACCTCCAGCGGATGTTAATCAATCACGTGCCTTGCACGGAACGGAGCTGCCCAGAGTCACGTGACACACACAGCATCACGCTAAGAACACAGGACACACTCTGCTCTGTCCTGCTGATGGACCATTGGTAGCGTTGCTATTGCGCAGATTGAGCGAACAGAGAGGGTCAAAAACATTTCACTGCCCCGGGCTCTGCAAACACGCGTCCACCGGGGACCACGAGCAAGGCAGAGTTCTCCCTGCTCCCACTCCAATCAGACGGAGCGGGCGGAGATGATTCCTCAGGCTGGGCGGCGCACATGACGCCGTGGGAGCGTGCGCGGCTGAAATGAAATAGAAAGACCAAAGGATGCTGAGGAAGCACTCTTCTGGGCCTGTACGTGAGCAGCACTGCGGCCGCAGCCAATGGTTACCGCGGTTGGCCCATTATACTCCAGATAATCACGCAGCACACGCTGCTTTGTATTCATGGCTCTATACCAGCTGGGGTACGATGCAGATGCATGAAACACAGGTCAATAGAGCTTGTGTACCTCTTAAGACTGTGCACATGAAAGCGATTGGGATGATGGTAGGATGCAGTGCAGTGAAAGAGGGTGCTATAGGTGCTACCAGCGTACAATAGCAAGAGTGATGGTAGGTGACTGGTGAACTGATGTTGTTCATGTTTACCTCGCTGTTGCTGTTATTGTCCTGGCTCTAGAACAGCGCTACAGGGAAAAGACATTGAAAAGCAGAATGTAAAATAGTCTACGCTCATTAGAAAATGTGTGTAGCTCGGTGGCGCCCCATTGGCTCACAGGGTGGAGCGCGTACCATTAGGGCGGCGGCCTTACATCAGTGACCCGGGTTCGATTCCGGCCCGTGGTCATTGGCTGCATTTCCTCCCCACTCTCTCTCGTTCCTTCCATACTAACTCACTGTATCTCCATGAATATAAATGCTAAATTAAATCTGAAAAAAGAGAATGTGTGCAGCTGAGACAGCATGTCTTCAGTAACTGAGAGTGGGTCTTTATTCAATGCATGCGTTTGCACAAGGGGCTGCTGCTGCTGCAAAGGACAGCAGGCACCTTGACCAGCAGTCCTTCTGAGGCATAAGTGCCACTTATAAATCTAATGGGATTAGAATGTGGTGAAGGGATTTCCATTCATCCCCTGAATATCCATAGAGACCATAAAAACTGAGACCGGTAGTTAAGCCTTGAATAACAGCTCTGATTTCGCCTCATTTTCAACAAATGTGCTGTTGGATTTGCCGTGAGTGAGAAATTAATAAGGATGGTTTTAAATGGGTGTATTGTGCACATAGACATCAGTAATAATGCCTCATCAAATGGACACCTGTTGAAGTGTGTGAAGTTTCAATTATGTAAAATGTTTGTATTAGCTCCTTATGCATCTCTTCACAAAAGAGAGTATTTGATGCTGTGATGGTACAGTATCCTGTTATCTTATAACAGGATGAGTAGCCGTTCATAACTTTTCTTATTCCTGTTTACAATGCTGGTGATAGAAAGCCCCATTCCGGGAGAAAATGAATAAAACCAATAGCGGTGGAGTACTCAATAACACCGAGACAAAATGACCAACAAAGCAGTCATCTTATACATTTAAACCTTAACAATAGCATATATTATGGATAAGCTAAACTCATTTGTTCATTTGATGAATAAAAGATAGAACAGGTTGGTAATGAAGCTTAATTTTGAAAAAAGTATTGGCTGTATAAACTAAATCTACTGCTGCATCTTTACATAAAGAGGGAAATGGTTCCGAAATGCAAACTGCCTGGCAGAGAAAATAACCATTGGATTGCATTTTTACAAGCACATTTGACTCGTAATCCATACGAAAGATGTCTGCTGGTTCTAGACTGGATTATGGGCTGGGATCATTTCTTCTCTTCGGTTAGGGGGAATGCCAGATTGATAGTTTTCATATGAGAATTTAGTGGAAAAGAAATATAACTGTGTTATTTCTCACATTGTACTCCATAGAATTTGCATGACGATTCGATTTTAAACAAGTCAGTACAAACACACACACACAAACACACACACACACACACACACACACACACACACACACACACACACACACACACACACACACACACACACACACAGTCACACAAAGACACACAGATATATGTGCATGCACACACATAAATAAATACATAAATACACAAACAAACGCATGCACACACAGTGGGTTCGTGTCCTTTTTCCTAGCCATCATCTAATGGTATATTTACCCAAAAACATCCTATATGGGCAACTATTTGATGATGAACTAATTAAATCCGCTGAATACTTTAGAAGCCTTAAACAGACAATATGGTAATGACCCCCCCGGTGTTAATTCCATAAAAAACAGCCTGGGTTCTTTATACTCTCTGCCTCACACAGCACACATAACATCGATTACAACTTCCCATAGCTGCAGGCCCAGCTTCCTCTCTCTCTCTCTCTCTCTCTCTCTCTCTCTCTCTCTCTCTCTCTCTCTCTCTCTCTCTCTCTTAGCTTACAACTTTCTGTCTGTTTTTATATCTTTTATACCCTTCTTTATTTTTTTTATCTCCTTCTTTGTTTCCCTCCATCTTATCTGGGCTCACTCTAACCACACTACTGCGTAGAATAATCAAAGTCCAAAAAGGACTGTTTTCTGGCCATCTTTGATCCAGGCCATCTGGGAATATTGAACAGGTGACCGCCTTGAACAGTATGAGTGATCTGCTCGCTTATGTCTAATGTGCTGATTTACCCTACAACTCGTTCCTGTTAACCCTGCCCCATGATCCATATTGCAGTGTGTATGCTAACGAGCTGCACGCCTCCTATAAGGTGAAGGCTCCAGGATGAAGACTATAGAGTCCAACGTTAACCTAACGTGGGTCTCCATGGGGACGACAAACCGGTTCCTCGTCAGCACTCCATTCACCAGCCTTACGTCCGGCCTGTTAGCAGTGCGGGGGTGAGATTGAAGTGGACGTTGTGTGTATGTGTGTGTGTGTGTGTGTGTGTGTGTGTGTGTGTGTGTGTGTGTGTGTGTGTGTGTGTGTGTGTGTGTGTGTGTGTGTGTGTGTGTGTGTGTGTGTGTGTGTGTGTGTGTGTGTGTGTGTGTTTGTGTGTGAGAGAGAGAGCCTCATGATGCTGTGAGCTGCTGCTGGGTGTCACCGTGTCTCCCTGCTTTAGCGGTCCATTAGAGAGACATCAGCCTGGTAACACAGGCCGACAGAGACAAACAGGTCACCCTCACCTGGACCGGGGGATAAAACATTTTCCCCTCCACCGCTACCCCCCTCGCCCCTCGTATGTTCCCTGACTTTACCCCCCAATCTCTCCATGCATCTACCCCTTACGCCTTCTATGACCCCCATCTCTCTCTCTCTCTCTCTCTCTCTCTCTCTCTCTCTCTCTCTCTCTCTCTCTCTCTCTCTCTCTCCCTCTCTCTCTCTCTCTCTCTCTCTCTCTCTCTCTCTCTCTCTCTCTCTCTCTCTCTCTCTCTCGCCTTCACCTTTACTTATGTTCCTACCTCTAAAATGTTCCATCACATTCATCAGCCGTCCACGCCACATAACATACACCCCCCCCCCCCCCCCCCCCCCCCCCCCCCAGCTCCCCCCTCCCTCCACACAAACATCCCATCAACACCCCCCTCCCTTCACTCACACACCCCTCTGCTGCCCCCCCCCCCCCCCAACCAACTGCTCTCCTCCTACAGTGGATTAATATGAAGGGGGCGGGGGGGGGCGAGAGAATCCCATCAGTTGCAACGACCTCACGCTGCTCGTGTCCTTGTTGGATTACACCCAACCAACCCAACCACAGCCATGACCACATGGCAGCACACACTCCTCCCACACACACACACACACAAACAAACACACCTACCCACGCACACTCATACACACTGATACCTTGACTATACACACACACATACACACAATCACACACACATAAACAAATGCACAGGCACACCGAGACCGTGACCATACACACACACAAACACACACACACACACATAAACAAACGCACAGCCACACATAAACATGAACCCACGCACGCGCTCTGGGGCAGGCGCACATCTCTCCTGAGTGGCTCCGTGTGCTCATTTGCTCGGCTTCACTTCGTTTTGCTCCTTTGTCATTGAATTAAACAACAGGAATATAACATTACAATATTTACCCCACCAGTCTTTGATAGTGCCGTGCCGCGGTGATGTGGCCTTTTGAAGTCTCACACATTAGTCAGGTGAAACGAGCGGGAGGCTCATTTCACCTGACTAATGTGTGAGACTTCAAAAGGCCACATCAACAGCGCAACGCTGTTTAGCTGTCATCGAGGGGGGCCGATGGAGTGAGAAGCGGCTGTCCCTGCTTCAGCAGAGCAGACATGTCCTTCAGAGCCGGAGGACACCGCTACACGCAAGCACGTGTGCTGCCCCCTGTCACCCCCCGCCAACAGGGATCTCTTATCTATCAGCGGGTAATCACATGCATGTGTTTCTGTGTGTGTGTGTGTGCGTTTTGTGTGTGAATGTGTATGTGTGAAGGTGTGTATGTGTGTGTGTGTGTGTGTGTGTGTGTGTGTGTGTGTGTGTGTGTGTGTGTGTGTGTGTGTGTGTGTGTGTGTGTGTGTGTGTGTGCGTGTGTGCATGCGGCATGCTTCCGTGAAGGTATGCAGGCTTGCGTGCATGTTTGTCTGCATGTATGTATTTATATATGTAGGCACAAATGCACATGTGTGTGACGTAGTTGTGTGTGTGTGTGTGTGTGTGTGTGTGTGTGTGTGTGTGTGTGTGTGTGTGTGTGTGTGTGTGTGTGTGTGTGTGTGTGTGTGTGTGTGTGTGTGTGTGTGTGTGTGTGTGTGCGCGTGCATATATGGCTGTGCATGAGAGAGTCTGGATGGCATTAATCACAGGAGCTATGGCGAGAAGCGTCACTGTACTCTCCATCCGTCTCTGTCTGCAGAGGTGAGGTGTTTTACACCAGGGAAAGGACGAGGGAAAGGGCGAGGAGGTGAGCGAGCCTGTTTGTGAGAAGGCAGTGCAGGCATGTGGAAGCATCTCTGGAGGGTCGGTTAGACTCTACTTAAGATCTCTTGTCCAAGGCTCTCACTTGTGCAATGCTGAATTGCAATGACAATAATAATTGTATCATGATATAACACAGCCTTCTGTGTGCGCACGGCCCTTCCTTCCCATCTGCCGCTCGCACCCTCGACGTGTCTAAATCGAACACAATCAAACTGCCATGCATTAGTTGGGTGTAAATGTTCCCCTTCAGTTCTTTATTAAGATGGATGACACCCAGTTTACGTGTGATGTCGTCCGTCTCAGTCCCACTCTGTTGGACAGGAACACGCCCGCCTCTTCACGGGCTCTTCATCTCAATACCCTTAACCTCCTCCACCAGGATCCACGGGATCAGGGGCAGCCCTTTAAGCAAAAATGAGTTTTACGACCTGGGCGGACGGCAAATAGAGCAAAGAAAGGTCAGGGTATAGTAGTCCACACCCTTATTGTTGGCAGGTGTTTTACAACCAAGATCGGGGGGCTCCTGTAACTTTGACTGAACCCTCTACTGCATCCAAACACAAGACCTAGATCCCATGCACCATGCACCATGATGCGACAATGACCCCCGATACATGCTCTTCCTCCATGGCTCTCCGGCGGTCTCCTCTCTGGCTAATGTCGGGCGGCATATTGCTCAAGCTGTTTGTATTATCTTTCCTTCATGTGCACAGCGCTCAACTAGGGAGACGCTGGTAAAGCACAGCACCTGGCATGCTGCTCACACTGCGCCTGGTGACAGCAACACCAACATGGCAGCGCCGACCGTGGATCCAGGCAGACACTGACTGTCCCCCCCCCACGCCCCCCCCCCACGCCCCCGCCCCTCCCAGGAGGAGGAAGCGGGCAAACTTCCCGAGAGAAAAAGCACTCAGTTGCCGGAATAGGTCCTCGAGTATCGAGTCCGGACACATGATTCTCACGCTTGTGTCCCTCAGCCTCCCCCTCTCCCCCGTCCGTCTATTTGGATTACAAGACTCCTCCTGAGACCAGGAAGGATGCAGACGGACAGGCAGAGAGGGAAGACAGACGTACAGACGGAGAGCAGGACAGGCTTGTTGGCCCTTTGTGCGGCTCCCATTGGAGGAGAGGAGGGGAGTCAGGCTCCGCTGGCTGGGTTGTTAAGGTAGAGGGGGCAGACTCTCTCCTGACAGACATCCACTCGCTCTCGCCGCGGTACAGCGTTTGGTTCTGGGCTCTGAGATTAGCTCAGGCATGGCCGTATCTTCTTGGAAGCGCTTCCGGAGGGCTTAGAGAGCCCACCGTAAAAACCTCTCCTTTGGTATGAACGGGCGACGCGCCAATATTTTGGTCACAGTCCAACGCGTTCCAAATCAACATTAAACAGCCACAGCTCTGCGTGGCTATTGTCACCTGCAACAACGGGTTTGGTATGATTGCCTTTGCTAATATAATAGATCATATATTATTATATGGATGTTCAGATATGGCAAATCAATGTTTTTGCCATAAACAAGTCAGCCCTCTGATTTAGTACGCCATCAACACGCGCATTAAGGGTTGATCCAAATAAAGCAGGTTTATTCCCTGCGATCATGTAATAAATATTAAACAGGTGTACATCTGTCCATACATAACGATGTTCTGAATCGATAGGAATTGAAAAATCACCTTGAGCACGGCCATCAATAAACATACAAATGTGCAGAGCAAATTTCCATGCGTGCGTGTAAACAAGAATTCAAAACACACAGGCGTGCAATGCAGTAGATATATGCATTCATAGCAGCACACAGGAGACACATGGGGAGTTCACGTTGGACGGTCCCTAATGCAGAACGTACTGGAGGTGCATGCAGGGGGTTGTTAATCCCCGCAGTACACCACTTCTAGGTGTGTATGACCTTGTAGGGAGGTGAGCCCTTATATCCTCATTAACATGGATGAAGCGCGGCAAGGGGGTGCACACACCTACCACCTCCCCGGGGCTCCTTGTGCACACACACACACACACACACACACAAACATACAAACGTACATACACCCACACAAACACGCACATACACACACACGCGAGCATACAAACGTACATACGTGCACACATACACAAGTGCGCACACACACACACTCACGCATAAGCACACACACAAGCACACACACACACACACACCCAAACCCGCACACACCTACAAATAACACAGGTGTTGTCAACATGGTACAACACATATACACCCAAGCCTGCACAAGCACACATGACGCACGCACACAGGATCTGACTGCGTACAAAATAAACAAATATGCTCAAACATAATATATGTTTGTGTACAACACCCACACACACACACACACACACACACACACACACACACACACACACACACACACACACACACACACACACACACACACACACACACAGATACATACATCCCTGGCCGAAGGCATACACAAGCACATCCAGGTGGTGGTCACACACAAGTGGCACAACTGGATGCAGAAGCCCAGCATGCCACCGTGCACAAGCCTTCCACATCTATTCATCATTATTACAGCGCTATCGGCTGGAGGCTGAGCCAGGAGCGCACGCAGCCTGTGGGAGGGGAGGGACGTCATTGACACTGGCCTCTAAAGATAAGTGTACCCAAAAGTACACAAAGGAGATCCTGGCGGGAGGAGTTGGGCAGAGGAGTTGTGAGGAGGAGGTGGTCTCCCACGCCGTCTCTGCTGGAGCTCAGCTGTGGAAGCTCTGAATACCAGTGGTCCTGCTGAGAGCGTGTGGACCACCAGCCACTCACGCACTTCAGTATGCATACATGCACACAGGGTCATAGGCACGCACACACACAAACACACACACACACACACAAGCAGATATAAACACACACACACAAACACACACACACAAACAGATACACACACACATGCACACACACGCACACACAACCAGATACATACACACAAACACACATGCACACACAGACGCACACACAACCAGATAAACACGTACACACACACACACGCATAAATATATATAAACACACACATGCAAGCAGATATATACACACACATACACGCACACACAAAAAGATATAAACACACACACACACAAACACACATACACACACACACACACACATACAAATAGACACATACACACATATGCACACACACATACACGCACACACACCCATTTACACGTGCACACGCAAAAGCACACCACGTGCATATACACACACACAAAGAAACACAAATGCACACACACTTCATGAGGGAATTACAGCTGGTTTAACAAGCAGTATGTTAAAACGTGTTTGACACTTTGAAACACAAGTGCACATTTTGCATAAACAAACAAAGAATGTTTTTTTCTGCAGCAATTACAGAGTGGTTACTGCATCCTTGTATGATCGTGTAGAAAATAAAATGATCCATTTTGCATCGTCATTCTCTGATCAACGCAGAAGCTGATGTAGGTCACAGTGGCTGACTGGTGGAAAAGCTCTTCTCTGCTGGGAGAGGACATGTAGCCTCCCCAGCTCCAACATCGGACCATGTCCTTGGCGGTGGCCTGGTCAGCAGAGGCACCAGAGATGGCTTTGCCACAGCAAATATTTTAGCTCGCTGTTTGCATGCCACTATTTTCCCTAAGCTTGCATAAATTAAGAAATCCCAATATTCATTAACCGGCCTTTGTGCTCAATTACCCACACACCGGTGGTCTGAGTTCGTCATCAGGTATGGATCTGAATCCCGAACTGGGATCGTTCCAATGTGAACGCCTCAACGGATTAATCCGTGTTGTAGGCAGGGGGGGCCAGTATGAGTATTGAGTAGTTTGGATGAGAAGACGAGGGGAATTACGATCAGGGTAGAGCAAGAGAGAAAGAGAGCGAGAAAGAGAGAGAGAGAGAGAGAGAGAGAGAGAGAGAGAGAGAGAGAGAGAGAGAGAGAGAGAGAGAGAGAGAGAGAGAGAGAGAGAGAGAGGGAGAGGGAGAGGGAGAGGGAGAGGGAGAGGGAGAGGTTTAATGACTGCAAATCTTTGCACATCAGCCGATCAAACCATTTCCAATATTAGGTATTGACAGTTTATGGGGAAAGCTCTCTCTTGGGTCAACTGACTCGATACCTTCGTTGACTTGCATTATATACATTTATGTTTTAACAAACCAACAAAGACACATCAATTACTGCATGATATAGGGTTAAACAGTGGCGTCACTATATTGGCGTCACGTCACATATTATTTAATTAGCCCTGAACATAATTTTTGGGTAAAAAAATAAAGAAATCAATATTTATTGGTATATTCATTCAATTCAGTGTAGAAGTGATGAAATGATTCTAGTCCCTAAAAAATGTCTTACATTTTTTTCCATTTTCCTGTTGGGCTAAGCCCCGGATGTTCACGAATCCTAGAAAAGCCCCTGACTAACCCTAAACCCTGTCAAACCTCCAACTAACCCTGACCCTATCACCTACCCTAATACTAAGTCTAGAACCTTTTAACAGCAGTGTCACCTGGGACAAGTCCAGCTCTTCAGCAGTTAGGTTAGCAGCAGTGGGAGGGATAGGGCAGTCTGAGGGGTATAGTCCGAGGGGTATAGTCCGAGGGGTATAGTCTGAGGGGTATAGTGTAAGGGGTATAATCTGAGGGGTATAATCCGTGGGGTATAGTCCGAGGGGTATAGTGTAAGGGGTATAGTCTGAGGGGTATAGTCTGAGGGGTATAGTCCGAGGGGTATAATCTGAGGGGTAAGGTAGTCTGAGGGGTAGGGTAGTCTTAGGGTTATAGTCTGAGGGGTAGGGTAGATTTAGGGTTATAGTCTGAGGGCTAGGGTAGTCTGAGGGCTATAATCTGAGGGGTAAGGTAGTCTGAGGGGTAGGGTAGATTTAGGGTCATAGTCTGAGGGCTAGGGTAGTCTGAGGGCTATAATCTGAGGGGTAAAGTAGTCTGAGGGATAGATTATTCTGAATCTGATTTGCCGTCAGATTCCTGTTAGCAGCAGGCCATTGGGACAACAAGCATCACGTCCCGCCCTTTGAACCATCTGCCCATTCACAGCTCATGGGTCTCCTAATTCTCCTGCCCATATTGTTAAGGTCTTCCAGGCTCTCTTATACAATGGACGGGTCACCAGAGTGGAAATGGAGAATGGAGGGTAGGGAACAGGGTTATGGTTTATAATAGGGGGACTCCTCCGTAGAAGAGATATATTTGAACCTGTTATGCATTCATGGGAAAACTTTTTAGATCATACTTGAAGGCGAAATTATCCAAGCATGAGAGGAAATTAACCATATAATTAATGATTTATGCTTTAAAACCTAATTCAGCAAAAATAGGCTCTTTTTTAGTCTATCTAGGACCTAGAAAGACAAGCAATGCTGTTGAGGCTCTTACTTTGAAGCCCAGCAGGGGATTTATGTTGTTGGGCCTCATGGCATGTTTTGTTATTGATCAATAGGTTATGTGAAGGCTATACTGCTGATGACAGCCGATGCAGGATCACCCTCACTCCTCATCCTCCTGGATCTGACTGCTGCATTCGACACAGTGGATCACACAATCCTCCTAGAGCGCCTCCACACCACCATTGGACTGTCAGGCTCTGCACTCAAGTGGTTCCAGTCATATCTATCTGGCAGAACTGAGTATGTCTCACTGGGAAGATGCAATTCCAGACAGCTCCCTGTCTCCTGTGGTGTTCCACAAGGGTCTGTCCTCGGCCCCATCCTCTTCATTATCTACATGCTCCCCCTCGGCTGTGTTGTCAGCAGACATGGGATGTCCTTTCACTGCTATGCCGATGACACACAGCTGTACATCAAAACTGCCCCAAACCCCTCTGCTGCCATGTCATGTCTCACTGCCTGTCTTGGGGAGATAAAGGCATGGATGAGAAACAACTTTCTCCAGCTAAACAGCAGCAAAACCGAGGCCCTTCTTGTTGGCACTCCACACCAAGTTCAGTCATCCTCCATAACTCATCTCACTTTCGACAGTCAGGTCATACCCCTCTCCACCACAGTAACAAATCTAGGAGTTAGGTTTGACCCTCACCTCACCTTCAACGATCATATAAAGCATCTGTGCAAAATCTCCTTCTACCATCTCAAAAACATCGCCAAGCTCCGCCCCACTTTAACCCTGCCAGATGCTGAGAAGCTCGTCCACGCCTTCATCTCCTCAAGACTGGACTACTGCAATTCACTGTTCACTGGGATCACTGGCAGGAACATCCAAAAGCTGCAGTACATCCAGAACAGCGCTGCCAGGATCCTGATGAGAGTCAGGAAATACAACCATATAACCCCCATTTTACACTCACTGCACTGGCTCCCTGTCTCATCCCGCGTCAACTACAAAGTCCTCCTACTCACCTACCAATGCATAAACGGTCATGCCCCCCCTTACCTGCAAGAACTCATCACTCCCCAAACATCAACCCGCCCCCTCAGATCCAATAACAGTCTGTCCCTGCAGATCCCAAACACCAGGCTACGCACCATGGGCGACCGAGCCTTCGCCGCTGCAGCCCCTCGACTGTGGAACAGCCTCCCGGACCACTTAAGGGCAACACAAACACTAGCCTGTTTTAAGACTGGCCTAAAAACCTTTTTATTCATAAAGGCATTTCCTACTTTTTAAAAATTGTATACTAGCACTCTGAGATTCTGCTAGAATGAAGAGTGCTCAACAAATAAAATGAATTATTATTATTATTATTATTATACATTTTGGACCATAATAAACATCCACCTCTGGCTTCCTGAGCCAGGAATAATAACAGTGTTTCAAAATGTCCAAAATGCAGGGTCCCTTACCTTACCCGGTTCCGCAGGTTGGACTGATTTCAACTGGGTCAATAAGGTGGCCATGGCAATTCCTTTGACCTAATTTGATCATCTGAGTCACCAATTGATTTAGGTGACTCAGTTGATCAAATCGGAGTCTTTTATTACCATTCACGAATTTTGTTAATTCGGCGACATACAATTGTATGAAAATGTTCGATGCGTCACACTTTGAGTCTTGGCAAGATGGCTGAGTCCTTAGAACAAAAATACTAAACGCTACACTTTTAAATACAATTATTTTATAAGGCAATCTTTGGGGGTTTTGTTACAGAACTTATTGCAAATAATTTAGTAAGTACCGGTCAACTACCACAAATGGTTATTTCCCGAGCGTTAAGAAAGTACATTCCAAAGGGTTGATTTATGTTAGACTCTGGACCACTGGTGTGTTTAAAAATATGCAAAAGAACAAATCCTCCTACTAAGGCTATTTTTTCGCTTTTCTTTATCCTATTGCCACAATTAACTTATCCAGGATGAAAAATGGGGTATAAGAAATGTGGTAATAAATGTAGATCATGTTGATGTCATTATTTTCGTTGGTAAGGTGGTTCATTTTGGCAAGGAAAATGTTGTTGAAAGTGTTCTCGCCTGTTCCTCGCTCGGCAACAGTAATGAGGGGACTGCTGTGAACATGAAGACCTGTACTTTGTGTTCCTACTGTGGGTAGTTAAAGATGGTCTAAGCACCAGTGCATCAGAAATGTGTCTCTGCTGTGTGACAGCAGAGCACCCAATAATGCCTAATTAGGTTTTAGTAGTCTATGTTAGATGCTTTCTTTCTCTCCTACTCTTTCTCATTCTGTCTCTCTGATCCTCTTTTTACCTCTCCCTCTCCCTTTCTCTCTCTGTCTCTCTCTCTCTCTCTATTGTCCACGCCTTCTCTCTCACTTTCTCTCTCGCCTGCCCTGCTTTCACTCTCTTGCTGTATCTCCCTTCATCCCTCCCTTTCTATCTCTCCATCCCTCTATCAATCTCTCCCTCTCCCCCTTTTCTCTCTCTCCTGCTCACTCACTCCTCTCTCTCTCTCTCTCTCTCGCCCTCCCTCTCGCCTTTTTTTGTCTGCTGAGAGAGAGCGAGTGTAAACAGCTGTGGTACAGAAGGAGAGCTGCATCAGGCTGTATTTTGGAACTAATTAGTCCAATTAGCCTTTTACTTCTCCGCCACATTTAAACTACCAGCAGCTTCGCTCTGGCTAATAGTGAACAAATCCCATATCTCATTTTAATGTATGGTGGCAGGAGAAAGATGTGCTTAACCCCCCTTTATCTCCAGAGCCAGCCATTGTTTAAAGGCACCTTTTCCATTGAATAAATTGAATCTATGGAATCTCCTTTGAAAAGCGGGTTGTGGAAGTAAGGTCCCCGAGGGGCCAGCTCTCTCGCTGTGTGGTCTGACTCTTAAAATGGGAGATTTTATTGCTCGCCTTGACTGTGTCAAATCTTTTTTGCAAGAAAGCATGCATAATTTCGTAGAGAGGTAGCCCATATACAACGAGAGAGATAGTCTTAGTTATCCTGAAACAATCTTAGTTAGGAATAATTGAAATGTGATAGCTTATAGCAGTCAGATGTGGAGCTGGTGTGCAGCTATCCAGCAGTATCCTCGACATCCTAGATTCATTCTGCATGATTCGATTTTTCTTGCAACCGATATAAAGCGTTACCCTATTCTGCTATAACTGAAAAAAAATATGTCTTTGATTTTCCTCAATAGTGACTTGGATACCAGAATGTCGATTGCAATACTGTATTGCATCTAGGGAAAATAATCAATATTGTTGATCTTACAACAATCTATTATTATATGTAGAGCGTCCAGTAAAGTACATTATGTGAAGCTGATATGTACAATGTTTTATCATGGTAAAAAATATAATATATATCTGTATGATGTAAACGTTTTATTAGATATAACAATATAACTGTCAAATATTATAAATGATCATTATTGATTCTCCTTAGTGAACGATTGTGACCGTATATTCCCAAGCGACCCAAACAAGTATGGGACAATATTTGCTATTGATATGTGTGCCGTAAGGCCTCAAGTGCTTGCAGAGACACATAAGCACATTAGCTTCATCGGCCGTCGTGTTTGATTTTCTGCAAGCTGGGGTTATGCTACAGCGTAACATCATCAATTAATTGATTTTAGACAGCTCCATCACGTACACAGTTATTACGTTTGTTGCAATAACGCTAAGTACTCGTTCTCCACCCAATGTTCCAAACTTGATCACAGTTGGCAGTGGTGAAAGTGAGATATAGCGGGGGGGAAGCATAGATCCCAAGAAATGAACATCCCCCTCTGCCTTCTTTTCTCCCATGGGTTATAATTGCAGAGCCAACCTCCCAGCGGAGAGCCATTGAAATCGAACCATAGCGACCTTCTGCCAGTGATCAAAGCCTTCTCCACCACCACCACCACCACCACCACCACCAGCCCTACCACCACCACCACCGCCACCCACCTCAAGAGACGACAGCGGGGAAGAGAGATGGAGAGAGGGGGAGAGAGAGAGAGAGAGAGAGAGAGAGAGAGAGAGAGAGAGAGAGAGAGAGAGAGAGAGAGAGAGAGAGAGAGAGAGTGATGGATGAACTGATGGAGAGAGTGAGGGAGTCCAAACGAGCCATCTCTCACATCACTGGGTCTGGCCTAGTTTACATATGAAACACACCTTTCTCCTTTAATTCCCATGAAATCCTTTAGGAAGCAGCAAATGCAAGATGGGAGATAGGGTGTGGGGGGAATGAGGGGGAGGGGTTAGAAGGCTAGAGGGACCTTTACAGGGAAAGAAAATACTTCATTACACCCTGGTCACAGCTTCGCCCCTGTGAAGATACGGTCTTACCTAGGGCGGCAAAGAAAGTAGATCTGGTCTAATCATATTTGACGGTGCAGGGCCTCCTAATTTTAGTGTGGATTCAGGGGTCTTTTTTTTTTAATTCAAACCACCCAGTCACACACTGTGCTTTGACGTGCTGAGAGAGGGCACACTGCGGGGCTCCCATCGCCGTCTGGGAACAGGAGCCGGGTGAGACGGGTCCTCACATGGCGGTGATGGGAACAGCATATGGACAAAGATCCTCGGACCAATTACTGTTTGTTTCAAATTAATGAAATAATCAGCCAAGCTGCTATTATGTTTGGCTCATTTGTAATTACTTGAGTTATAACGCTGATTGAAATGATCGAGCCATTACGCCTGGAATAGGTTGAGAAAAGACCGGTCGACGGTAAGAGAAGGTGAGCTACTGTGGGTGAAACACTGCAGCTCTGGATTGGGTGCTGATGTTGTGGCGGTGGATCCCGGTGGGCTTTAGTCATGAGCTCCTAGCACTGAGCACTGCAAAGAGTACATACAATATAGACAGATGAAGTAGAACATTTTGAAATACTAAGGGATACTTTGGGCGTTGTAAAGGAGGAAAAGTAGCGGTAATGACATGCTTAACTCACTGATTACCATTTGCATTAACTTTACCAAAGCGTCTATTCAGTTTGTTTATATTTCTTGTTTGTTTTGATTGCCCTGTTTCATTCTAGAAATCAGAGCTGGAAAATTGCAATTTGATCAGGGCTATTTCATCAAAGTGCCTCCAAAAAGTGTAATCTGTGATTATGCATATTCAATCTGCTCATTGACCAAAATTGGAACATATTTTGATCTAAATGAGTGATTGTTTCATCTGGGATGTGATTGCATCTAAAGGTTAAATTTAATTGAAACAACAGTTTAAATGCATGTTTAGGGTCTGTTTGAAGGAGACCCCTATGTCCTCAAGTCATCCAATAGCAGGATTGTAACCCCTACCTGCTCTTTAAGGCTGTGATGATCTGAAATCACTGTGAGGCACTCTGGACAGAAGCATTGGCAAAGTAACAAACTTGTGAAATGGTACTCTTAAAATCACATGCGCATAACCAGAAGGAAAATCTATTAAGACTTTATTTTTGTTCATGTTTTTTTAAGGGGCATTTCAACAAAGAAATGGGAAGGTTTTTGCATGAATAACTTACATAATAAATAGGCAAATACACGGTTCAAGTGGCCGGCCCGCTTCCCTGACAAGGAATTGTTGTACCAACGGGGAGGGAGGCGGGGTCGACACGACGACAGGCACTAGTGAGGGCCTCAAGCATCGGGGCCACAGGAGGTAGCATGTTACTCTCCTGCCGGGCCGTGGTGTTCCCATGTTGTACCACATGGTGCATTATGCGGTGGAGAAGAGCGGGCGGATCACACTGATTATCAGAGAGATCCCTCCGCCCTGCGCCACCGCACTACTTTCTTTCTATTTGAACAGTTTACATCTACAAAATGCATGGGAAACGCCTCAACGTAATTACTAAGCACAAGTACTGGATTTAAGTTTATTCTCTGCCACGGCCACCAGGAGAAAGTCTTGGCAATAAAGACCTGGTGGGGGGCTCGTGGTTCTCTGAAGACTTCACACACAGAGCATATTGCACATAACATACAGTGTACTGGGCAGCGTCGGGACCAGAGGAGGATCCCAGTTAGCAGCGTCTACTGGTCTTAAAGGACGGTTCAGCCGGTCAGATATCAGCCGGGCCAGCGTTCGATACGAGTCCCTCCCTACCGTACATCAATGACTTCTATTGAACCCTCAGCAAATGACTGACAGCTCAGGTTGCCAATTATGGTGACATGGTAATGATATGTAAATGAGATCTTTGATCTGATTACATTATTCCTGTAAAGCGAAGGTTAATGGTGGCAGTGCTGTCATCAATCCGGGTCGTTTGGCTGACCTGTTTTTTGTCTGAGAGGAGGGTGAGCAGGTAAAAATGTACAATATGTATTTACATGGAGAGTATAGGCATGACACTGAATATGCATTATGCAAATCAACAGTTCACCATGACGGATCGGTGACAGAGAGCGAGGAGAGAGACGGGTTATCATGACGGCTCCGCCACCGTTTAACCCGGCCACACAGCATCACTTCTCTTATTAAGGCTCGGGTCCTGGGGACAGCGAAGAGAATCTGAAACAGCTTTCTTGTGGCACAGCCAATGCCGTACATTTGTTGTCATTAAAAGCAAAATTTTGACATCTGTGATTAACAGAGCAGTGTTACTTTGGCTGCTAATACCTTCATAAAGTAAATGAACTGAGCAGCTGTGACCTTGGCAGTTGATTTTAAAGAGCAGTAAAGCAGGGACTGGAGGAACAGCTCCCAGCAGTGGCTGCACTACGGGGGATAATGATGGAACTAACTGACCACCTGTTCTGCATGTATGTGTGTATTGGCAGTCGATTCAGTGTTTTTGCATTATTGCTCTTCAATACTAGTGACTTGGAGAAGGCACTCACACACAAGGCCTGGATTGTACTGGTAAATTGCATCAGACAACTATGAAGGCCCTTTCTGACTGCTGCCATTAAGGCCACAATGACAATAGATAAACGATGTGGAAACAGAAACCAGGGCCAGTTTGCCATCAGTCGCATCCCATCTCCCTCCTCCTCTCTCACATCTCTTATCCTGATCAAACGCACACATTTACATACACCGTTACACTGCTAGACATACAGGAACAAAAAGCTAAGTGCATTTTGACAATAAGCAGATAAATGCAGTCTATTATGGAAGCATTATGTGATCGAACACATAAAAAACAATGGAACTTTAAGTATGCAGCCAAAAACATAGTTAGTGCTACACTGCACATGTATATACACACACACACACACACACACACACGCACGTCCACTCACTTGAAAGCACAAGTGCACACACAAGCACACACAAACATAGACATACGCCCATGTTCACACACACACACACACAAAGAGCATGTTTGAAGCGTGTTTCAGCTTTCCGCTAGCCTGCGTTCTGGGACAATGGTCAAAGTGTGAAGAAGGCTCCATCTCGTCTACAGACTCTCAGGTGGGGCTGGACAGCAGGTTTTGGAGCTATGTCAGAATACAGCCCCTCCAGGCAGTGAATGGAACCATGTTTCACTGGAAATTCAGTCTATTTTTTTCACTGCAAACATTGTGCTGTGAAGTGTGTCAGTCCACAAAGGCATGTTTGTTTGTCTTTTCTGGTCCAACACAAATGCTTTTCAACCGAATCATGTGGGTGTTTGCCTGTGTAAGTAAGTGTGTGTGTGTGTGTGTGTGTGTGTGTGTGTGTGTGTGTGTGTGTGTGTGTGTGTGTGTGTGTGTGTGTGTGTGTGTGTGTGTGTGTGTGTGTGTGTGTGTGTGTGTGTGTGTGTGTGTGTGTGTGTGTGAGTGCGTGCGCGTGTGTGTGTGTGTGTGTGGGTGGGTGCGTGAGTGCGTGTGTGTGTGTGTGTGTGTCAGTGTGTGTGTGAGTGTTTGTATGTATGTGTGTTAATTTGTGTGTGTGTGTGTGTTATTGTTTTTTGCTCAATATATCATTTCATCACTACAATGAGTTTGGCCCCCGACATTGCGTAGAACCAGATGAATGAATGATGAATGAATGGATGATGGATGGATGGATGATGGATGGATGATGGATGGATGATGGATGAACTTAACACATGAACGGAGTAAAGGAGGACCAGATCAATGTTTGAAGAAATATCATCGGTGAGTGTATTCTGTGTTCCATTCACGACCAGGAGAACCAACGACACGTACATCTACACATACAGAGCATTCGCGAAACACACAGACACACACACATAGACAGACACACACACACACACGCCTCACCACTGTTCTATCATGAGATCCAAAACCCTGTTAACGTTCAGATCGGAATCCAGACCGAAATCCGTCTCCACAAACGGAGCGGAAGGGGGCGTGAGCGGGCGGAAGCCAAATGTCAACATCTCCAGCCAATCGGCCGCGTCCAGGGTGGAAGCCGCCTTCCGTTTCCGTGACGACCCGGTGGGCGGCAGCGGGGAGGAGCAGAGGATGGTCGGGGGAGGGGCCAAGGTCATGTGACTCAACGCCGTCGTGGCCGGGGATGGCGGTAGCTCCAGGAGGAGCGAGGAGCACAGCGGCGAGGACAGGAAGTTGTCCTCGTCGTCGCGTTGGGAAGGCGGTGGGAGCTGGTCCCCGTGGGGGGATTCGGGGGGGCCGGGAGCCAAGTGCTCAGAGGGTTTGAGTTCAGTGGGAGCCACAGACCCTGGAGGAACAGGAGAAGACAACTGTCAGACACAGGACCCCAGAGAGCACGACGAGGGGAGCATCCCGTTCATTATAGCCCACTCACCCAAACAAGTGACCGGCTCATCCAGAATGTCATCGATTGACTGGCTGGGGTCCATCTGAGACACAGAGAGACCACCAACGGACACCATTATCTCACTGGAGTGGAAGACCAAACGGTTGACAGGTCGTCATGCGTCTGTGTGTCGTGTTATCGCCACTCACCTGCGCTCTCTGGATGGCCTCCTGCAGCTCCTCCTCCAGGCTGCGGACGCCCGGGGAGGACTGGGCGGGGCTGGCCGTGATCTGCACCGGCAGCTCCAGGTCCTGGCTGATGGCCTCGCAGGGCTGGCAGCAGAACACCTGGGGGACGCCAGGGAGTTGATGTTGACATTTACATTTGGGGGGGGCGCTCCTAAACGGACTCCCGTGTCGGATTAAACCCTGGGTCCATGGATGACTGCAGCCCGTGTGGTCGGGCAGAGGATCACCGTATTATAACGTTGGATTACTTTTTGCCGTGAGATGATGGTGAATCAAGAGGTAATTGTACACAACATGCATTAGTTAGTTGGTTAGATAATTCCATCGAAGATTAGACATCAATTGGAAGGGCATTGATATAAGAACCGAACAATGCTGATAACATTGAATTCAACCGTATTGTATAAAAAGGTCCAGTGATTCTTGGCAAAGTGTTTGACATCACAACAACAACAACGTAAAGGACAACAATGTTGGTGTAAGTGTAAGAGTTGCATGCATGCAGACCCAGAAAGAACAGCAAAGCTCGTCCATACATCCATTATGAATAATGGATGGTTTATTTGATGCTCTTTCTATGTTGCTCTTGCTGTGCTTACCTGGGTAAATAAAACCTCGGGCATTCCGTCTGCCTCCAGCTTCCCTCTGCATCTTGAATCCTGTTGCAGGAACGGATGCAGAGGTCCTCCACAAAGCTGCAAATAAGTGAAGGAACTGGTTGAACATTCATGTCCACCGATGAGTCCTACAGGGCTCAATGTCCCCTGGCGCTGTGACTCATCCCCATCTGTACTCTGCCCTCACCGCGTTGCTGTTGATGTTGTTGTTGTTGTTGTTGTTGTTGTTGTTGTTGTCTGCGCCGCCGCTGCGGTCCCTGGGCCGGTGGCGTATCCTCTCCCTGATCTCACACACCACGTTCAGCTCGTGGCGGTGCAGCTCCTGCTCCGTCCTCCACGAGGCGTGGCTCTGCAGGGGCGAGGGGGCCGAGGAGGAGGAGGAGGACAGCGGTAGGCTGGGGCTGGGGGTCTCCGAGGGGACGGTGGCGGGGTCCATGAAGACCACGGCGGTGCCGCTCGGGCCACAGTGTCGGCGGGCCGTGCTGACCGAGACGACATCCGAGAACCCGTCGGGGACTTCGTCGAGGATCCTGCTGGAAACCCGGGATTCGGGGAGGCCGTTGGGGGAGCCCAGGACGGCCCCCCTGGGGACCCTGCTGTGCCGTAGGAAGCTCTGTTGGTGGGGGCTGCCCCCGCCGCCGATGGGCGAGTCGGGCCCGGAGCCAGAGCAGGAGCTGGGGCTGAGGTCGGGGTGCAGCAGGGGCGAGGGGGGAAAGGTCTCAAGGCCGGGACCCAGCTGGCACAGGGGGGCCGGGGTGAGACAGGTGCGGGGCTGTTGGAAGGGCTGCAGACGCTGCAGCAGGGAGGGTTTGGTGCCAGAGACGGGGAGGCCCCGCTTACGCAGCTGCTGCCGCAACTCTGACACCTAAGAAACAGGCAAGGGGGGAGGGGGGGGGGGGGGGGGGGTGAAGGGGCGGGGCTTGTCTGGAGTTTCAAAATGTGGGCGTTTACCCTTGTCCACCTTCTAAGGGACCAGCCGCCTGTCCTTACCGTGAGGTCGACGAGGTTGGGAGGCAGGAGCTCCGGTTTGAGGCTGGGGCTGGGGTCCTGGGACTGGGGGTGTTTGGTGGGGGCGGCCAGCGTGCTCTGGGGCACGGCGTCAGAGAACCTCACATTCTGATCGGTGTCTCCACTGAGGGAAATACAATATCATGAGCTTGGTCTGGGGCGTTCAAACCTTAAACATCAACCCTTCAGAGGAGCCCGCTCCTTGTGGCAGCAGAATGGGGTTAGCGTACCTGGGCGCGTCCAGAGACAATCGCTGCTTCTTCTGGGCCCCGACACCTGAGGGACGCAAAGGGGGCTGGCTTGAAAATCTTTTATCTGATGTCGTTTTTGTCGTGACCTCAACAAACAACACAACACCAAGACAGAGGGAGGGGTGTGAAGGCGCTGGCCGTACCCGAGGCCGCGGTGGCCCTCTGGTTGGGGGGAATGTAGGGGTGGTACTTGAGCTTCCTCATCTTGGGCTTGGCCTCCTGTTGTTTCTGAGGACGGGGAAGGTGGCCCGCGCTCGGGACGGGGGGCGAGCGGGACGAGGCGCAGGACGAGCTGGGGGACTGAGCTGTCTGCAGAGAGACACACATGCAGAAGGACAGGTGACAACACTGTTCTGATGGCTTCCGCCAACCAGGTGCGCTCATGACCTACGGTCTCATTGCTACATGCATTCCCTCTTTGTTCCAAGCCCTGGTCCCGACTGTGCCGACTGAGGCCACGCGAAAACATCCTCATCAATCTGTACTACCGCGGCTCCCAACCTACTAAGCCCATCTTTTAAACATCTGGGGATTATCTATGGGTCATTTCATGTTCAAACGGTGATACGACGTGAGCTATGGGACGGGGCGCACATCGAATAAGGAAGGGAGGAGATCATAAAGTGCCATCGACAAGACCCCCGTCCCCACGCCAGTCTCTGGCTGACGGTGTGTGTTGCTGCCGGGGACAGGCAGGTGGTGTTAACCTACAGAGCGGCGTGCGGAGAGCGCCACGCTCTGGGTTGGCAGTAATGAATGCAGACGCAGCTTAAAGAGCAAGCAGCCCGTGTAGCAGTGACCATGCGGCAAGGTTAAACACTTTCCAGGGATGAAAGAATCGCACACACACACACACACACACACACACACAGATACGTGCGCACACAGGAGCATGCACACACACACACACACACACACACACACACACACACACACACACACACATGCATAGGCGTCACACGTGTGTGCAAGAAATGCACACACGCGTGACGCACAGGCACGTGCACCTACACACACACACACACACACACATACATACATACAGTAACACACACACACCCCTGTCTGCACACACACGCATCCAGCCAAATGTACGCACACACATTCATACAAGCATGTATGCATACACACACTTAGAAATTAAAACGTGATTCCCTGACGGATGAGTGTGTTAACATGTTTCAGCGTATTTCTTTGATTATTTTAATCAAAGGTATTCGCTGGCTGTTCTAATAGGGAGCCATGCACCAAAGTAATCCTGTTGGGTGATCTTTGTTCGTGAGCTAATCCTCTGGGGGAGGCCCACTGTGTTTTTTGTAAATCAAAATATCCAATGCATCTTATAAAGCCCAAGGCTTATGGAAAAGAGAACTGGATAGTATAATGAGAAATAGTAAATGAAATCCTTCAATTTTAATGTCCCACATGTGCAACAGTAATGTACTAGTAAACTATGCATTCTCCACCACTTTGACAACCCACGTATTACCTTAGGCAGCAGGGAGGAATGCTGAGAGGTCAAATACATCCCGTTTGGTCTCCCAGGCGTTGCCATGGAGTTCGATTTGCCCAGTGTTATGCCTATTGGCTGGCTGATGCCCTCAGTTGCCGGGAGCAACGCCAAACCAGACTGAAGGCAGCAAAGAAAGAGAATGTCAGAGGGACATGTAAGTGAGTCTGTGCGAGCGGCGTCATGTGCATCCAGCCCACTGTGAGATGTGTATGTTTGCGCCCAGAAAGCGGCGCGCCATCAAACACTGTGACAGTATAATTACCAGTCCATTATAAATGAGAGCCTATTCAAACACATAATACAGAAAATACTGCCAGTGACGAACAGAGCATTTAATCCATCCCGAAATCCTGATGAACTGGAAGTAACGCTTAATTATTCCAGTCGATGGATTCAAATAAATCTTGGCGGAGGTGTGGCGGTTGGGGGGGCAGCCGGGGGGGGGTTTACCTGCGCATGCCTGGGGGTGGTGCTGGGGGTGGCGCTGGGCGGCGTGCCGGCGGGGGACACGTCACTCATCAGCTGGTCCCCCGCCAGCCCCGGAGACGGGGAGAAGGGGGGGGATCTGCGGAGGGCGTGGCGTTCAGGGGGGGAGGAGGAGGAGGAAGAGGAGCGGGGGGAGGAGATGTCCTCTTCGAAGACATCCGAGGAGAGGGGGAGGAAGGCAGGACCTGGCGCGGAGGAGAGAACGGAAAGGAAAGCAGCGAATCACAAGAGGGGAGGGTTTTAATGGGATTGGGTTAATGGGTGGTTTGTGTATGTTATGCATTAGTAGAGCACCTGTTTGTGTTTGTTAGTGTGTATGAGTGTGTGTGTGTGTGTGTGTGTGTGTGTGTGTGTGTGTGTGTGTGTGTGTGTGTGTGTGTGTGTGTGTGTGTGTGTGTGTGTGTGTGTGTGTGTGTGTGTGTGTGTGTGTGTGTGTGGGTGTGTGTGTGTGTGTGTGTGTGTTTGTGTGTTTCTGCCGCCGTGCGTGTATGTGTGTGTGTGTGTATGTGAGTGTGTGTGGGTGCATGCACGTGAGTATGTGTGTGTGTGTGGGGGGGGGGTGTGTGTGTGTGGGCTCACAGTTCTCCGGGAGCAGTGTGTGTCTGTGCTGCTGCTCCTGGGACCTGGTTGGATATTGGGCTTTCCCATTGAGGATAATTGTCTTCTGAGGCTTAGTCCGTCTCTGAGCGCCACACACATTCCTGTCTGTGAGAGAGAGTTAAAGAGAGAGAGTGAGACGCAGAGTTAGAAGAGAGAGAGCAAGAGATAGATCAAGTCAGTGAGAGAGAGAGAAAGAGGGAGAGAAAGAAAGAGGGAGAGAGAGAGAGAGAGAGAGAGAGAGAGAGAGAGAGAGAGAGAGAGAGAGAGAGAGATAGAGAGAGAGAGAGAGGGAGAGAGAGAGAGAGAGAGAGAGAGAGAGAGAGAGAGAGAGAGAGAGAGAGAGAGAGAGAGAGAGAGAGAGAGAGAGAGAGAGAGAGAGAGAGGGTGGAAGGACATAGATTGGACCAGTTGTGGGAGTACAGGCTACGGGAGGAGGAGAACTGAGTTCTCAATAATATAATGCCTTTCTGAATGCGTATGATGTAAGAATGCACAACACTGTTGCCATCGGAGATCACACTGTACAACCCAGAAAATGGCCAACACTGCTGCCTTCAGGGACAGACAACCCCCTTGAGATAGACACACACACACACTCACAAACACACACACACACACACACACACACACACACACACACACACACACACACACACACACACACACACACACACACACACACACACACACACACACACATAAAACAACTATACAGACACACACACACGTATCTTCACACACACAAACACATAAACTCCCTCACAAACACAGAGCAGTAGGCTTGATATCGATGTAATGGGAATGATCAAGGGAGAAAGGGTTAAGAGTTATGGGGGGAAATGATTGATCCTGCCTCCCTTGATGGCCGTGCTTAGCCTGTCCCATCAATACATCACTGAAGCATTATATTGTGCTGATTTGAAAAGTGCTTTGTAATGAGTATGACAAGGCACAGTATAACAGCCCCTGTCTAAAGCACCAAGACTCACACATTTTACCTTCTCACAAAACTGCTGATAGGTAACAGAACCAATGAAGGATTATGGTTATAAAGTAAAATTGATGGATGCATAGTACTATAGAAGGATTGCCGGTAGTGTTTACAGTGGAAAACAGAACATACAGAACGGCAACAGCAGGGTACTGCTAAAGCTGAGGGATTTTTCACCTTTTGCAGTATCCGTATGCAAACCACTAGGGGGCGACGTCTGAGTGGCTCCGTCATCAGGGAGACGCTGCACGAGAAAACAAGCAAGTTACGAGGAATGTTGGGGGGGGGGGGGGGGGGGGGGGGTGCACAGGGGCATCAGTTAATTAAGTCAGAGAAATTACACTCACACAATATATTCTGTGGTCCGGGGGAATCTACACTAACTCAGATCAGAAATTTCATTTAAATAAGACTCTTACGACCTCAGTGAGATGAAACCAACTCTTCTGGCCGAGGAAACAACAGTGGGGCATTTCTAATGTCATCTTTTCTCCCATCTTTTTGCAATAGCCCTTGAGTAACGACACATGGACCTCTGAATAGAGGGTTATTACACAGGGGGCATGGCCTCTATATGGCTCTCTATATGAGCCATTTTGTGCATGTGTCTCTCTATGTGTGTGTGTGTGTGTGTGTGTGTGTGTGTGTGTGTGTGTGTGTGTGTGTGTGTGTGTGTGTGTGTGTGTGTGTGTGTGTGTGTGTGTGTGTGTGTGTGTGTGTGTGTGTGTGTGTGTGTGTGTGTGTGTGTGTGTGTGTGTGTGTGCGCGTTTGTCTTTGAGCTGAGCACCCACCAGAGCTTCACTCTGGTCTCCCTCTCCTTTCCGAGAAGGACAGGTTGTCTTCAACCCTGAAGGAACACAAAGATGTGAATTTACTTTATACTGACATTATTACATGCATAGTCCTGAATCACACAGTGTTTTCTATTTCACAGATTGTATGAATATCAGCAACAATGAACACATTTCCCTCATCAGTACATTATAGCATGTATAAAGTGACGTGTATAGAGTCTTGTAGGGTGCATGATAAGCTACTGTTTAAAGGCAGGCGATATGAGCATGTTCATTGAAGCCTCCGTGGTCCAGACCCATTGCTTTGCTGGGGGTTAGTACATCGATAATCACACAAACACTCACCAGAGTCTGCATTGATCTCGTTCTGTTTTCTGTTCTGAATCCTCAGCTGCAGCACTGGAAGACAAGAGCAAGGTTTCAGTTTTGGCATGGTGATGCTGAGGGTAATGACGTTCATTCCAGCCTGTGGAACCTTTGAACAACTTTTGAATCTTTTTCTTTGTTGAAGCTAAAAGCTGTTGGAGTCTGTGAAATAATAGAATGGCTTGATAAGACCTTGCAACTTTGCAATTGCATACTAAGTAATCAGAATCAGAATTCTCTTTATTGTCATTGCACATGGTATAACGAAATTTAAATAGTAACAAACTTCAGTGTGGCAACATTAGATGGGAAACTACACACTCACACTGACCGACTTCCACACAGACACAGATTTACACACACACACATACACACACTAACACACAGATTGATGTCATTCCAGTGAAACCCGAATGGATTCAGCGACTTTTGAGACCTCAGTGCCCTGCTGGAGAGGGAGGGAGGAGGGCAGGGAAGGAGGGGGGAGGGAGCGGGGAAGGGAAGGGAGGGGGGGAGGGAGGGGAGGAGGGGGAGGGGGAGGGAACAGGGAAGGGAGGGAGGGAGGAAGGCAGAAAGGGGGGGAGGGAGGGGAGGGAGGGGAGGGAGGGGAGGGAGGGACGCAGGGAAGAGAAGGGGAGGGAGGTAGCTCGGAAAGGTGGAGGGCGGGTGGGAGGCAGGCAGGCATAGAGGGAGGGAGGGGGGGAGGGAGGGGGGGAGAGAGGGGGGGAGGGAGGGTTCAGGGTTTAAAGGCAGTGCCTATTTCTTCGTCAGTATATCTATTTCAGTCATCCCCATCCCCCCCTCTCAGCTGTCCCTCTCCCTCTCTGACACTATCGCTGGCCTTCTTATGTACCCACCCCCCCCTGAACCTAGTGGAGACCAGAGTCGGCTGTAGGCTTTATGCTGCTCACTAAATTATTCCTGCTGGCCCTTCTCTCAGGAAAGTGGGAAACAACCAAGTTTGCTCATTAGAGGGGCTCCAGGGGTCTTGGGCGAGAGAGGGCGAGAGAGAGAGAGAGAGAGAGAGAGAGAGAGAGAGAGAGAGAGAGAGAGAGAGAGAGAGAGAGAGAGAGAGAGAGAGAGAGAGAGAGAGAGAGAGAGAGAGAGAGAGAAAAGAGAGAGAGAGAGCCTTGGATACATTTATTCTGCCCCCAATATTTTGAATGGAGGTTCAGAGAGTCGTCGGGGTAGGGGAACGATAATTAACCTGCTCTCATCTCTGATCTTTAACTTATTATTGTACACAATAATACTCATGAACCACGTACTGTTGACTTATTTTCTCCCGATAGAAAGTTGTGTGGTTGTCATCATTGGACATGTTACCTAGACAAACAGCCCCCCAGCCACACCCCTGACACATTGAACACATTCCTTAACACTCATCTGGGATTCATGGCCATTCTTGTTCTGTATTCCAGATCCATTTAGCATACATGTCCCTGGTACATCGTACGCTCACACACGCCACATACATTCATGTGTGCATACGCAGATCAGAGCCGTGCTCTTGCTGTGTTTCACCGCAACAGCTGAGCCGCAGGCTCACGTTTCCCAGCAGGTGCTTACTCACCGACGGGACTGATGTCATATCCTATTGTTTCTCTTTTGCCATCCATTAAAAGCAAGCACAGGGCTCTGCCGTTTCCCCTAATGAACATGGCGTTGACTCTCATTTTTTCATTTTAATTATCATTTAGTGCATGTTTAAAGGGAATCCATGATTAAACTGTAGTCTTAGAAGGTTCATTTATCAAGTCATTCATTTGTTTCCACATTAATTTGCTGTGTTTACTTCATTAAAAGATCCCTATGAATAGACTTTACACCTGAATTAACGAGCAAATCCTGCAGCATATGACTCCTATTCCCTCTAACATAATCAATCTTTACAACGTTGTACACCAACAAATGGGTGGCTGTTAAAAAGGTTTTGAGGACTCATGTGGACAACTATTAGTATTTTGTGTACCCAGTAAACCAAGCAAAACAGTATGAAGAAACAAGCAGAAAACAATATCTCACTGGAGTAGGTATCCCATCGCTAAGTGACAAGCCAGTGGCACCGACTGTCAAGCAAACACACCACAACATCGGACGACAGGAACGGCCTCTTCCAAAACACCTCTATCTGTGGCCAGAGGCATCCTTAAATCAATCTAACCCATCATATGACAGAAAGCCTCATAGATTCGCCTTTTACCGTTTGTGATGAGTTCACTGACAGTGGTCTGATGTTCAATGCTCCCTACTAAGGCCTGAGAGGTCTGTGGTGCTGATGCGGTCAAACACGGAGCAGGAAACACCACTTCCTACGCCACCCCAGCCCCACTGCTCCTCTCCTGCTCCCCATTAACATGGTGGAGAGACGTTGTAATGGTTGTAATTAGCTATAAGCACCGCATGCTCTAGTCCTGACAAACGCTATCCGAGCTATCACAACTCTGCAAACTGTGGGCCACCATGAGGGCACACTGTGAGGATCACATCCAGACCAATTTGTTGCTGGTACAACACAGTGTTTCCAGTTAGGGCCCCCCACCGTATGGAGCCGTACTCGTAATGAGGTCCTCTGCGCCGTGTTGTATTGTATTAGGGCCATTTTAAAAGCAACACTTGTCGAATGTGTTTTTATATGTTTTCATCCCATTTATATTGTAAAGTGCTCTATTTCTTCGGCTCTTTCTCGTATCGATATGCAGCACTGTGTCACTGCTGTTGAAGAAGTTCCTCGACTTTAAGAACTTTCTAGGTCCCAATTATAATGCGTCATCATTAGGATTATTACTTGTCAACACTTGATCCTGGACACGGTGGTGCAACAAGCAGCACGCAGCGAGGCGGGCAGGAACCGTACAACAGTAAAGGGAAGTACATTTGTATTCCAACAGCCCAGCACTTAGAGCAGGCCCAGGGCCGGGGGAACACTCACGGTGCGCTCTTCCCAAGGCCTCACTTTACTCAAGCTCCATTACATGGCTCAGAGATTTTGGGGGACTAACCAACCCAACCAAATACCCACCTGTAATGTCCTTCTACCTCCAGTTTGGAGGGTACAATACTGTAATAGTAACATTTTGGAAATCTCATTTTTTTTGATTGATTGACACAGGGCTAAACCAATCCGCTAGAGCCGGCTCACCTGAGCGGAACTTGTTCCTGATGAGGAGGGACCTCTCGGCTGCCAGCAGCGTCATGTCTGAGGGGGCGGGGCTTCCAGGGGCCGCGGAGCAGAGAGGAAAAGTTTGTTCCTGGTTTCAGCCAACCAGGAGGAATGAACTCTTCTATTACTCTGCCTCTTCCTTTGGCAAAGGAGAGAGAGAGAGAGAGAGAGAGAGAGAGAGAGAGAGAGAGAGAGAGAGAGAGAGAGAGAGAGAGAGAGAGAGAGAGAGAGAGAGGAAGCAGCAGGGATTTAATCAAGTGACTCTAACCTAATTTATAAGAGGCACCCACAGAGTAGACTTGAGATTAAAGAATAGAGGAGAAACAGAGATGTGTTGCAGGGTTTTTCAGGTCACCCGGCAGTCTACAGTCTACATGCTACAGGCTATGGGCTACATGCTACAGGCTATGGGCTACATGCTACAGGCTACAGGCTACAGGCTACATGCTATAGGCTGAAGCAGGCCCTATTAGCAGTGACAGCCACAGGCCTGCCTATAGAGAGGCTGTCATGGCTATACCGGGGGCCAGCCACAGAACAAGAGAAGCCCAGAGTAACACGGTGACGAAGGCATAGGGGCATTTCAAAAGAAAGAAGGGAAGGAACGGATGAGAAGAGAGAGACGGAGAGAAAGAGTAAGGGGAGAGCCAGGCAGTGTGAGTGACAGAGACAGAAGCCCAGCGGGGTCTAGGGGTACAGTACGACACATACGTAATGGTACCACACAACACACAAACACACACACACAATGACGCACACAACAGAGAACCGCTGTGAGACACAGCCCACAATCGGAAAAAAAACAATTAATTCAAACAATCTGGAAAGAGCGTGCATTAGCATAGCATTCGGGAGCGCACAACAATTATTAACAATATTGATTTGATTTTGCCAGACCCCGGAACACCCCAAAGGAAACCAGTTTTTTCGGGAGGCTATACAAACACACGCACTCCCACAC
>NC_044058.1:6655469-6700469 GCF_902167405.1 Gadus morhua
AAAGATAAATTAAATATATCCAGTATAATTTAGAGTGCAGCAGTGTAACTGTTACAACATGACTTAGATTCTATGAACGGTGAGCGGTTATAGAGCCTGTGAAACTTGTAGTAGTTTGTTTTCCGCATTTGGATAAACAAATATATTGAAATGCAACAACGTCGTTTGTTTTTGTTTTCATATTTTCAAGGGCAATTTGCAAATCAAGCAGGATCTTTACCCAAGGGCTCTCTTCATTCAAGGTAGTTCATAAAAACAAACACAAACAGAAACACTGTCAAACGTAGTAATTACTTTTTTGGACCATCAAATGGAATGGAAAAGATAAATACATTCAGGAAATAAATAAAGAACTAAATTATATATGTATATGAATATATATATACATATATATACACACACATATATATATATGTATAAATATTGCAAGTGCTCCCTTGATGATCTCTGTATATGTGATGAGAGGAGAGAGATAAAGTCTGCATGGGAGCCGGTAAAGTCCGCCCGAATACCCCAGCCTCTTCGGCCTCTCTCTCCCTATAACCCCCTCCCTCTCTCCCTATAACCCCCTCCCTCTCTCCCTATAACCCCCTCCCTCTCTCCCTATAACCCCCTCCCTCTCTCCAGGAACCCCCTCCCTCTCTCCCTATAACCCCCTCCCTCTCTCCCTATAACCCCCTCCCTCTCTCCCTATAACCCCCTCCCTCTCTCCCTATAACCCCCTCCCTCTCTCCCTATAACCCCCTCCCTCTCTCCCTATAGCCCCTCCCTCTCTCCAGGAGCCCCCTCCCTCTTTCCCTATAACCCCTCCCTCTCTCCCTATAACCCCTCCCTCTCTCCCTATAGCCCCTCCTTCTCTCCCTATAGCCCCTCCCTTTCTCCCTATAACCCCTCCCTCTCTCCAGGAGCCCCCTCCCTCTTTCCCTATAACACCTCCCTCTTTCCCTATAACCCCTCCCTCTCTCCAGGAGCCCCCTCCCTCTTTCCCTATAACCCCTCCCTCTCTCCCTATTACCCCTCCCTCTCTCCCTATAGCCCCTCCTTCTCTCCCTATAGCCCCTCCTTCTCTCCCTATAGCCCCTCCCTTTCTCCCTATAACCCCTCCCTCTCTCCAGGAGCCCCCTCCCTCTCTCCCTATAACCCCCTCCCTCTCTCCCTATAACCCCTCCCTCTCTCCCTATAGCCCCTCCTTCTCTCCCTATAGCCCCTCCCTTTCTCCCTATAACCCCTCCCTCTCTCCCTATAACCCCTCCCTCTCTCCCTATAGCCCCTCCCTCTCTCCCTATAACCCCCACCCTCTCTCCCTATAGCCCCTCCCTCTCTCCCTATAGCCCCTCCCTCTCTCCCTATAACCCCCACCCTCTCTCCCTATAACTCCTCCCTCTCTCCCTATAGCCCCTCCCTCTCTCCCTATAACCCCTCCCTCTCTCCCTATAGCCCCTCCCTCTCTCCCTATAGCCCCTCCCTCTCTCCCTATAACCCCTCCCTCTCTCCCTATAACCCCTCTCTTTCTCCAGGACCCCCCGCCGCGCTTCAGGTCTCCATGTACGCCTCCGTGCCGTCCAGGTGGGAGACGGAGGAGCTGTACCACTCAGCGCTCTCCTCCTCCTCCTCCTGGTGGATCCCTCCGCCTCCGTCGTCTCCCCCGCCCGCCCCGGCTCCTCTCTTCTCGCTCAGCATCTCCATGGCAACCTGGTGGTAGGGGTGCTTGCGCTTGGTGTGTCGGCGCAGCGTGTTGCGCTCGGCGAAGCGCGTGTGGCACAGTGGGCACTGGTAGGGCTTCTCCCCGGTGTGCACCCGCTGGTGGCGCTGCAGCTCGCCCGCCTCCCGGAAGCGCTTGGCACAGATGGGGCACACGTAGTTCCTCTGGCCCGTGTGGATGTGTTTGTGTCGCTGTGAGGAGGGGAGAGAGAGATCCGGTGAGATGGGTCAGTGGGTTTAACTCAGTGCAGATCAGTACATTTAAACATGCAATGAAACCTGGTGAATATGTGTTTCCCCAGTGGATTAATGAGTTACCATGACAATAGCGTTCAATGTTCCAGGATGGTCTTTTAGGCTGGGTTCAAGGTATCCGAGGATGGCACTAACACCACCACAACGTGGAGGCTGGTGTTTAGCAGAGACCTTATTCACACCATGCAATAGGACTTATTAATACTGAACAGTAATGACTAGAAGGTCCAGGGTGTCAAATTTTGTGGCATCTAGCGGAGCGGCCTTGGCAGATAGGGAACATAATATTCAGACGTCGTTTCTGATCAGTGAAAATAAGAATTTGTTTTGCGCTACGTAAGAAATGAGCCCTTTATATCTACATACGGTTGGCAAGGCAGAGGGGAGGTCTTCAGTTGGCGAACTCCCTGCTAGATACCACTTTATCATACACACTGCAACCTCGATGCCAATAGTGGAGGTGCCTATAAAAAAACATTATGCCTCGACGGCCTAAGCCGTCGAGGCATAATGATTGGTCCTGAGCATGAGGCTGTGTTTAATACAGTGTCTGCACAGACCTGCAGATGGCTGGAGCGTTTAAAGGCTTTGCCACACTGCTGACACACGTGAGGCTTCTTCTGGGAGTGGGTGATGGCGTGGCGCTCCAGGTCCGACGAGTAGAAGAAGACCCGCGGACACAGCTGGCAGTACAGGATCTTGCGGGGCCCCAGGGAGTTGGGGGAGGAGGACGGGGACAGGGGGTCCAGGGGGTCCAGGGGGTCCATGGAGTCCAGCTGGCTGCTGGTGAAGATGGACGGGGAAGGCGGTGCCATGCTGGAGAAGTACAGGTGGTCCTCCAGCGGGACTGGGTCCGTCCCGTGACGGGTCGACGGGTCCGTCCCGTGCTCCGATCCCGAGGAGGGGTCCGCCTCCGCCGGCGGACTCAGGGGGTCTAAAAGGTCAAAGGTCATGTTGTAGTTCTGTAGCGGAGGAGGGCTTCCTGACGTAAAGGGGGATGGCTTGGTGTTTCCTTCCTTAGATATGACTTCTGCTTCCACGGGAGCGTCTGAGGACTCGGCCTGCGTCGGACCGAGGGGGGGCACATGGCGGAGGGTCCCAGAGGAGGGGATGAGGCTGGTGGTCTGGAGGGTGGGGGTGACGGCGGCGATGGCGGGGGAGGAGGAGGAGGTCAGGGCGACCGGGTTAGGGGTCAGGGTGTTACCCACTCCGGATAGGACCACAGAGGCGTTGTTGGGGCCGAGCTGGATCATGGGATAGGAGAGCACAGAGGGGGGGCCCGGGCTGCTGAGCTGACCCGCAGACAGAGCCGGGAAGGGGAGGGGGCCGGAGCTGGCTGCAGTGATCTGGGAGAGCTGACCGGTGGAGGGGTCCAGGAGAGCGAGGGACGGACCGGAGGTGGAGGAGACGGAGGACAGGAGGAGGAGCATGGGGGTGGAGGCAGGGGCGGAGCTCTGTGTCAGGGAAAGGGGCAGGGAAAGTCCCACTGGAGACGAGGAGAACCGGGTGGAGGTGGAAGGGGGGGAGAGGAAGAGAATAGGCGCGTTCCCCGATGGGTTGGTGAGGATCTGCACGGTTTGGTTCGCTGCCGCCGCGGGCCCAGTCCCCCCGGCGGTGGTCCCACAGGGCTCGGCTGCCCTGGAGGAGTCTGAGTTCTTTGTGGCCGGTGCCCCCGTCGACAGCTCCGCACCCTTTAAAGGTTGGGCGCTCTGAGGTGGGGACTCGGGGGCCGAGGTCTGTGGTGAGGACAGCAGGTTATCACAAGGAGCGATGAGCGCGTGCGATGGGTTCCCTAAACTTTGGCCGAGGCTAGAGTCTAATAAAGTGACCGGCTGCGATGGCTCTGTCCTCTTTGCGTGAAGGGACAGGGACCGAGTCACGGAGCGACCTGAGAGCGGCCCGCCGTCCAGCGTGGAGGTGTCTATTTGGGGCACTTTGTGTCCTTCTGGACTGAGATTATACGGGATTCCCTGGTCATCTATGAAGAGAAAATTGTCATTGTCAGAGTCTATCGAGGACAGGGAGGCAAACACGGAGGTAGAGAAGAACGAAGGAGACAGGATCGAGTCTCCAAAAGAATCTGCGCCGACTGCGCTAAACGTTTGGTCGCCTTTCCGGACCACACCATCATCATCCGCCTCGTCATCATCCTCTTCCACCACGTCTCGGTCTCCCTCCCCCTCGAACTCGTCCACCTCCATAATCAGTGAGCTCTCACAGCCGGAGTCCTCCCATGGGCACCCTCCGCTCCCACCGTCAGCGTCCCTTCTCCTCATGGGCAGGCTGAGGTCCAGTGGTTCGGTCTGTTCCTCCGTCACCTCCCCCTCCGCCTCCACCTCCGCCTCCACCACCTTCAGATCCACTCTCTGCAGATTGAGAGGTACAGTGGCTTCACATTCGATCGCCCCCCCTCCCTCCGTAGGCCTGCCGGGCCCCAGGGGGTCAACTGAGGCAGGGCTGTGATTGGTAGTAGTACTGTCATTAAGAAGATTTGTTTTGTCCTCTTCAGTCGTCTTCTCCACGCCCTCGCTCCCCACTCCATCAAACGAGCCTGCTATGGGTATTTCAACTTTTTGAAGGATAGGTTCTGTGGTCCGGGGCTCGTTCATTATGGCAGATAGAGATGGGGCGCGTGGGGCTTCATCAGGGTTCTGGTCGTCGTCGAGGACTGTTGAAACAGTCTCGGGAGAGAACGGCGCAGATCTTGTGAACTCTGAGGGACGAAACTCTTTGGTCAGGCTGGTGGTAGTGCTTATGATCGGATTTTTGCCCCGAACAATGATTTTGATTCTGATTGGTTGGTGGTTTGAAACAGGCATGCCGGTCTTGACTTTAATTGGCCGCTTGAGTCCATCACTCTCGCAGGTTTTTAGAGGGGCTTGTTTGGATGGACCACCCGAGGCAGACGTTTCTCCATTAACTGATGAAACATGCCTGGGTGTCACAGGTGTGATGGGGAGGAGGTGTGGGTCACTGGCTAAAGTGCTGGGCGAGGTCTCGTCTGATGGGCCGACAAGCACCCTGGGCCCCGATTCTTCCAGAGGCGGCCGAGCATGTTGGTCATCCGAGCTGCTGCTGGGCGGGGCTGCAGCCAACTGGGAATCCATTGTGGGGCATAACTAATTGTGTTCCTGAAAAGAAAAATATATAAATCAGTTATACAGGTTTTGAGTAAAGTGAAACAATATAAATAACAACATAAAAATTGTAGGCAGTCTACAAACATAACAATAAATATATATATTTATTTTTTCATATAAAATGCTGTCGCAGCCTTTCTGGAAAACACCCAGGGGTCACGTTGTTGGTCAAGTTTAGTTCCATTTGGTCTATTATCTATTCTACTATTTACTGGTGTTGTTATAGCCTGCTTATTTGTATCCCTACTCGTTCGTAACATCAAATGATTGGTTGTAAGGTGAATTGTTATGTGGTTATAAAAATGCTTTTCAATGGGCTTAACGGTGCGATTTTAAATAAAAAGTAATAGGCTATTAAAGCACGTTATCATCACGCTATACCTATTGGTTGTAACCTCATCGGCATGCAATACTGATGACCCACGAGAATGTAAATAAAACACTAATAATAATAATAATAATGATAACACTGACAATAAAAGTAACGACAAGACAATCCCATTTTGGACATTGCAATGTTGACAGTAGGATTATTCTTAGTACCTCCAAATCCAACCGGTTGATATTGGTCAAAGGATAAAAAGAGACACTGGGTGCAGGGTGGACGCCATTACGCACCGTGGTCCGAGGTCCGAGCTGTCAATAGCAGGAGGGCGGCGCGCGTGTGCGTTGACACCAGTCGAACCTTGGACGAGCCTAACATGAGCGCGTCATCCGCTGTAGAGAACCTACAGCCACAATGGAGCCCGCCGCTTCAGCACTTCCCTTTCTGTCCATCGTAGTATTCTCGGACCTACGGCCAGCCATTTTAGAGACGAGGGTTCGAAACACGAATAGCGAAACGCGAAAGCTTTAACAAAAAAACTTTATCGTGATGTATTGAAGCTATGCTTCAACAGCAGGTGTGAGGGGTTGCTCGTCATACTGCCGATACATTTTTAACAGTATTTTAAACTATTCTCCCCCCATGTATTCGCTGCATAGGGACTGGCTTACCCGAGCCGAGGATATTTCCGGAGGACCAAATATGAATGTGCAGTGTAAAGGGTGATGCTGCGAATACTGAGGGAGGGAGGGGTCAAGGGGAGTTGCTATGGTGTCGCAGCCTACCGGGTCCGACTAGCAGCCATGTTCAGCCTATGACTACGGTTGAACCTGCAGCCTGTGTGTGTGTGTGTGTGTGTGTGTGTGTGTGTGTGTGTGTGTGTGTGTGTGTGTGTGTGTGTGTGTGTGTGTGTGTGTGTGTGTGTGTGTGTGTGTGTGTGTGTGTGTGTGTGTGTGTGTGTGTGTGTGTGTGTGTGTGTGTGTGTGTGTGTGTGTGTGTGTGTGTGTGTGTGTGTGTGTGTGTGTGTGTGCGTGTGTGTTGGGGGGAATCTAAAGGAAACTCTTGAAGACTTTAAATTGTTTTATTTAAAATATTGAATTAACAAAACTTACAAGCAACAACAAGGCTTGATGCGTCCAAAACATGTTACCACGCCGACAAAAGATGTCACAAATACTTTGAAGAGAAGCAGACAGATGCAGTCTCTTGTAGTTGAATATAATGAAAAACTTACAAGGTATATGGAGAAAAAGTTCATAGCAGGTATAATATGTAAATCATCATGAGGAATGCAATATGTCATTTTCAGAAAATATTATGATTGTTAATCATGTATTGTCTGATTATCTTACACAGTGCAAGGTGGTAGGGATGATAATAAAACCATATGCAGTGTTTGAAACAAAACTGTGTAAAAAATATGCCTTGAGAAATACTCAATGGTCTGACACATGCACAGTTATCAGGTATGTGTGTGTTCGTGTGTGTGCGTGTGCGCGCGTGTGTGTGTGCGTATGTGCGTGTGTGCCTTTCTGTGTGCATGTGTGTGTGCGTGTGCGTGTGTGTGTGTGTGTGTGTGTGCATGTGTGTCTGTGCGTGTGTGTGTGTGTGTGTGTGTGCATGTGTGTCTGTGCGTGTGTGTGTGTGTGTGTGTGTGTGTGTGTGTGTGCGTGTGTGTCTGTGCGTGTGTGTGTGTGTGTGTGTGTGTGACACGCTGCTGAGGGCCCCGTGGTAGAGGCAGTAGATCTCGGGGCTCCTCATCCCTCCTGGTCTCCAGGCAAACAGGCGTCGATCTCTGAGACCAGCCGGTGAGGGAACAGCTTGTACTGCAGCCAGGTGGGCTCTGTGGACAAAGGAGAGACAACATCACTCTCAGGACCCCTACCCCTAACCCTCAGGACCCTGTTGGTGTGTATGGAGTAATGTAACCAATGGATGTATGTGTTTGTGCATGTATGTATGCATGTACGAATGTATGTATTTATGCATGCATATATGCATGTGTGTATGCATGTATGTACAGTATCTATGTATGTATGCACGGATGCATGTTTGTATGGATGTTTGTATGTATGTACCTATGTATGAATTTATGTATGTATTAATTATTTGCAGTATACCTTTATCGATCTTAGGGCCCATGTAAAAACACGAATACATACATACAATGCATACAAGACATACATACCTTATACACTGTCCTTAATGTACACACATACACAGATATACAGACAGATTGATAGAGAGGTAGAGATTGAACTTTCTTACCCAGGTAGCATTCTGGGGGCTCTAGTTTTCCGTCAAAGCAGCCCTGGCCGACGGTGAGTCTGCACTGTTTGCGGGGATGTTTGCAGAAGAAGGTGACGTTCTCCCCATGGGGAACCATGCCGTCCGTCAGGTCGAAGGGCCAGCGCTTCTCTCCACCAATCAGCACACGGCTCCGCTGGGCCGGGAGGAGACAGCGAGCTGGACAGAGACCGCCACGTAAAGATTAGGAAAACACAGTTATAGCACAGAACAGTAGAATATGATACCCTACACTAAGTAATAATACTAGTTCGCAGTGTTCTGTCTGGTATGACCTAATATTTGATCAAACACTGATAACAGATGCGTGGATATCCCTGCTCTGTCTCTGAGCCTCCGGACTCACCTCGGCAGTGTGGGGGAGGGGCGCTCCATTTGCCATTGGACAGGCAGGTGACCTTCTGCGGCCCGTCCAACAGGAAGTGCTTCTTACACAGGTAGTGGATGTCGTAGCCCACCTCGTACTCAGTCTTTAGCACGGCCACCACGTAGCCCTGCTCCACCGGCGGGGGGGGCACGCAGAAGACCACTGGCACACACACAGAGGAAGGAGGAGGGACGGCTTGGTTTGAATGTATCCATCTCTTAAATGAGTTGCTTTGTTACAAGTGATACAAGACAGTTGTTGTTTTTTATTTTATGGTTCACTAGTGTAATGTTTGTGCGGATTTGCAGGGCCTTGCAATTCCAATTGTAGCCACTAGATGGCAAGACAGCCCCGCAAAAGACCATTACGCGGTGCTATACCGCCCACAAATGTTCCCTCTCTCCTGCGTGTCATAGTTATTAAGCCTTCAATCCAAGTACAATACGTGTTGAATTGATTCCAGTGTAAGTAGTATTAATAAAGGGATTGATTAAAAATCGACGTATTGAAGATACATTTTTTTTAAGATTTTCGACTTGGAGACACACAGAGACAGACACATACACAAACACAAACAATACAAATCAAATTTGTCACACAATCAGACACAGATAAAAGGTATACTTATTGGTAAAAGTGCATGCATCTCATCTCATCTCTCTACCTGTCTCTCACTCGCGCACACACACACACTTTCACCCACATTGAACAGTCAAACACAGTCAAGTGGAAATGGATTCCTTGCCAACTAACTTACTTTGACATACGGGGTGAGGGAACTGCCATGTTTGATTTCCTTGACAGAAATTTTCACTGCTTCCCACTATAGATGCCCTGTTTGTGAGAATCATGGAGGAAAGAGAGAGGGAGGGAGAGAGAGAGAGAGAGAGAGAGAGAGAGAGAGAGAGAGAGAGAGAGAGAGAGAGAGAGAGAGAGAGAGAGAGAGAGAGAGAGAGAGGAGATATGGTGACATTTACAATATGGACTTACACTGGACATTCTGTTGACTATACCAACAGGCCTACCAGATGTACATGTTACTGTGCGTCTGTCACTGCGTCTATTTTCCCCCAGTGCTCCACTTTGTCTGACACACACACGGACACGCATGCGCACGCTTGTGTTGGATCCATTAGGCCCATTAGATGAGTCAGAGCGAACATGGGAGTCAACACAAGATTAGAATATAATGGCCTAGTTAGCCAGAGAGATCCCTCGCTCTGGTCAATGATGCTCCGCCCCTTTGTCACTCTTTGACTTTAACATTACCTTCAGCCCCCCTCGCTCCCACACACACACACACACACATACACACACACACACACACACACACACACACACACACACACACACACACACACACACACATGCACACACACACACACACACACACACACATGTTGAGAGTCCCCACACCATTTGACATTCACGTTCTTCTTCACACCCTCCTCTTCCTCTATGGTTTCATCATGCCTCCTCCTACTCGCCGCTTCCCTTGCCTGTCAGCCCACCCACACACTCACACACACAGACACAGACGCACACGCACACACACAGAGTCTGTGTGTGTGTGTGTGCTCCACTCTCCCTCGCTGGGCCCCGTGGTTCTCCCCTCGCTCACCCAGACAGACAGCTGTACAGGATGCTGGTTCCCACCGCCGCAGTGCCCTGGACGCTGAGTTTGCTGAGCACCTCGTCGGGCAGGGCGCAGATGGGGGTCGGGCTGGCGGGGGGCTGCATGGTGAGGGGCCCCGTGTTGGGGGCCTGGAGGATGGGGGGCAGAGTGGAGGGGGGCGGGGCTTCTGCAAGGGGGCGAGATGAGAAGGACATCTTTGATGAGCAGGATGATAGCGTTTGTGCAAAGTGCTTCAATGGCCTGTTGTCATATGAGAATCATTGCACGGTTGTTGGAGGGCTGTGCAGCAAAAGCCTGCTGCTCATGTGTTTCTTTTGTATGGATTATAAGGATAGCCATTGGCATTGGGAATCAGAGGAAATTGTGTTTTACACCTACTGCGCCACCTTCAAAACACACACACACACACACACACACACACACACACACACACACACATATAATGAGAATCACAGCATTGATGACCAGACCCAGATACGCTGGGGAACTTCCATTGCTTGTTTGATCACAAGTCGATGCATTTGTAATAAACTAAATGGTGAGGAAATCAAAGCGGGAATGATGGAACACAATGAATGAGAATGGAAAGAAGGCGGGTAGGAAATATGAATTCAGGGTTTAGTTTGTGTTGTTTTTTTGAAGCAGGCAAAATGTCTGATGTGTCTACGAAGTTAAATAAATATTAAAGGAGCGTAGCCACATTTTTCAGAAGAAGCTAAATCTATGCAGTAGATTGTATAACACTTTTGCATTGTTCTTGCCAAGAGCAGCTCATTCTGAGAGCAGCACTCAGAGAGGTTGTGATGTGTTCCAGAGGGAAACCGTCCACGCTGAGTACATTTTACAGGTGGGGAGAGGAGAGCTGAAGCCTGCAGAAGAAACCAGGAATATTTCCTACCCTAAAAATGGCAGCGAGGGTTCAGAGGAGGGTAGATGAAGCTTTGCAGGCCTTGGAAAGAAGCCTGGAGCTAAATCGAGTGCTTTCACGTCCTGCCATTCTCCCACCTGACTCCAAGCACTCCATGCCACCCACACGCTCCCAGAGACGGCGAACAGAGCTGCTCTGCTCACTGTGCAGAACGACGGAAAGGAGCGACGTTTTACGGTTCTGCGGGCTACGAGGAACCTTGGTGAAACCATTGAGGCTAAAGCTCTACTTGTTAGGCCGACCTTGTTAAAGGGCATTTAAAAGGCTGTTTCGGTGTTTGTGTGTGTGTGTGTGTGTGTGTTTGTGTCTCGCTCTCTCCATCTCTTTGTCTTTATCTCTTTTATCTATCCCTCTTATTTTTTCCACTTTCTTGCTCCCCCTCTCTCATTTGCTATATTTTACAGATTTACATTTAGAAAGACATGCACACAAATGTTGCACGTGCACACATTTAAACACGCTTATCTACACACATACACACAAACACAAAGGCACAGCACAGACTCTGTGGCCTGGAGCGGCTAGCATGTCCTTGGCTGTGTTTGCGGAAGACCTTATCAGAGGGCTCAGATGGAAGGGGATGAGAGGAGAGAAGGATGAGAGGAGAGGAGGATGAGAGAGGAGAGCAAAGGAGAGGAGAACAGGGAACAGAACGCCTAAAGCTGCATGAGCAAGAGAGCTGACTCCTGACTGTGATCTGTCGCCCACACACACACTCACACACACACTCTCACTCACAAACGTACACAAACACACACACACACAGACACACACACACACACACACACACACACACACACACACACACACACACACACAAACACACACACACACACAAAGGTACACAAACACACACACACGCAAACACAAAGTACACAAACACATCTACACAGACACACACACACAAACACACACCCACACACACACAACACACATAAACACATGCACCTAAATATTCACACGCAAACACACACCTCACTGTAACACATGTGCAATTTCCCTCCCACATATACACATTTAACGTATGCAGAAATCTACCTCTCGAGCTCCCACCATTGAAAATACACTCTCCCTCACACAGACACAAACAGAGAAGTACACACTTATGCAAACGGCTCTGAGCCACTTTGACAGTGATCTACCGCCCACCGGCTCTCAATGGGCATGAAGTAGCCTGACCAACTCCAGCTAACACCAATGTACACACACAGCAGCAGCGAACACAATACAACACACACACAATACATACAACAGTCACAAAAGGGACATACACACAATACACAAGCAGATTCATGTTAGGTTGGAACCATACTATACCATCCAACTATTGGTTCATGTGGTGAAGGGATGCGTCTACGGTAGGGTAGCCTACTCAGTCCATATCAAGGACCCCTGGGTTCTGGTTCTGCTGTGTACCTTTTGTGTCGTCTACAGAGGGAGTATATTCACCATACGGTCTAAATGTAACCCAGTGAGCGATAGCATCAATGTGCTCTCACTCTCTTAAACAAGGCCGTCACGCTTCTATTTTGGCTTCCTTCATCTTTCATTCATTCTGTTTTGACTTTTCCCCTCGTGGACATGAATACGGGCTGACAAGGCCGAGCAGAGGCCTTTGATGCTCAACAGAATGAAAACAAATCTTCACACAGCTGATTCGAACACGACAACATTTGTTGCTATGGCGATTAGATAATCAAGTCTCTGTTGGACAGTCAGTATCGCTTTAGTTGACACAATCACAGTGGGGAAGGGAGGGGCGGGGGTTTGGTATTACTGTGAGTCGAATAGACACAAGCACTGGCGCACACAAACACCCACAACACACACAAATGCTAATAACCATTGCGGTGCTCATTTGGATGCAGGCACCGCCTGCAGTGTGTCCTTACTCACTGTCTATTATGTGTTTCATTTTAACACACGCTGTGGACATTTCCCAGAGTAGCAACGAGTGGGAAAGCACTTCTCCTACCCACCTGTGCAGATAGGCTCATCTCCGCTCCACTGTCGGTCGCCTTGGCAACGGCGAATGGTTGCATCCAGGCCGCTGGGCAGCGTGAAGCCGGGGTTGCAGCGCACCTCCAGCAGGGCAGAGAAGGAGTGGGTGGGAGACAGCAGACGAGAGGCCGAGTGGCCCCCCGGGGCCAGGGGCCATGGACATGTACGACCTGCACACACACATCAGAGAGATGGGGGGGAAATAGGGGGGAGAGAGGGGGGGGAGAACACAGAGAGAGAAAGAGAAAGAGAGAGAGAAAGAGTCAGAGAGAGAGAGAGACAGAGCGAGTGAGTTATTCAAGAAGCAAGGGAAAATGGTTCTGAACAGGCTGGTTGGTAGTCTGTATAGGGCACAGAAGCCTCTTGATAAAGGCCTTTCATAAAGAGTCTGTGTCGGTAGATCGACAGGTTGTGGGGGAGAGTTGAGCCACAACATGAAACCTCCCTGTGGTTCTGATGCGTCCGGCTCAGGGTTAATTAATGCACGCACGCACGCACACACACACACACACACACACACACACACACACACACACACACACACACACACACACACACACACACACACACACACACACACACAAATTCTGACACACACACACCCCCACACACACACACGCGCGTGCGAAAACACACATGGGGAACAGCTGTGTATGAACTTGCACAAACACACACACTCTGTTAAATACAAAGAAAAGCTTACACGGTCTGGGACATACACACAAACACACACACTTACACACACATTGGGACACACCCGCACAAACTGGGATATACACTCTCCCACACAAGGACATACATACACACACACACACACACACAAATATACACACACACAAACACACACACACACACACATACACACACACACAGACACACACACACACACACACACACACACACACACACACACACACACACACACACGGTTACCTGGAGCTACACAGCTGAGGCCACATTGTCCGTCACACAGACACTGCCGCTTGTTGCCACAGTCTTTGTCTATTTTACAAGGCCGGGGACAGGTCCTACTGCGCTCCTCTCCCAGCAGCCTCTCTGGGCAGGAATCTGTGGACCCTGTTAGCACACACCCATCACACCTTCACAATAAGAGCGCCATTTGTTTGCCACCATGCCCTAAACCAACCCCTTCGCAAAGGGAGGGGTTGTTAAGGGTACAGAACACATGGACCCTTTTTAGTTTTGTTTACCAAGTAAATACAGTCTGGGTGGTCTGACCACATACACGGTGTCGGGGTTCACCTGGGGGTTCTTTTTGGTTTTAATACCCCCCCCCCCCCCCCCCCCCCCTTCCCCTCCTTATAATACGTTCTGCTCAGTGTGTGGTCTCACTATTTGGCAGTGGAAAGACTAAAAGAATTAGTGAAATGCAGAAAAAATAAAAAGAATCACAATGGAGTTGTGCACGGTGTAATTCATCACTGTCAAGCTGCTATATACATATGACTATAAGGAACATAGTCAAGGATTAAAGATGTGCCAAGCCCTACATTAAAGCCCTGAGCCCCGCCAGGGAACACTCTGCACCTATGAAAACAGCCGTCCTGTACAGAACATTAGGGGCTGGGCCGCGAGGAAGGGAGGAGTCTGGATTGATGAATGGTTTTGCGGCTTTAAAAAGAAAAACATATGTGCAATCATAAAGATCCATGTGACCGTTGGACTGCCCGAACACACTGTGCTCACACACATGATGAGATCATACCGTCTCTCACACACACACCTACAAAATACATAGGCAGACCTGCTAGCAGGCTTCTATCCGACAAAAGTGGTACAATATAAAATCATTGCAAATATTCAGAAAAAAATACAACTAAGTAGCTAAGCTGTTACAGTTCCCCAAGACAAAGGGGGACATTTTCTAACTCTTGCGGCCCAGTTGGCGCCAATCTGAGGCTCTCCACAACAAGTTCAAACAATAATATGTCATAATAAAACAAAACAATTTTGATTTGTCTTACATAATTTTAAGTCTTGGAGCAGCTCTGTCCATCCAGGACGCAGTACAGATGTCTAGAAGCATGCACACACACACACACACACACACACACACACACACACACACACACACACACAGAACCATAGGATAACGGGCACCAGAGGGTAGAAAGCAGGGAGCTTACCCGAGGCGTGATGGGGCCCAGCGGCGGCCAGGAGCCACAGGGACAGAGACAGGAACAGCAGCCCAAAGTCCATCCTCCAAGTCTGGCCCTCAGACCGTGTGTGGGAGGCAGACTCAGCACGCTGCATTTTGAGGGGAGAGGAATGGAGGAGGGAGGGGGGGGGGGGGGGGGGACATAAGGGTGGGGGGCAACAGGGTGGGGGTGGGGGGAGGGTGGGCTGGGAAGGGAGTGGGAGTGAGTCTAAAGTGGTGATTGCATCTGGGTGGGTGGGGCTGGCTGGTTGGAGCGTGGGGTGGGACGGGTTGGGGTGGGATGGGGGTCGTAACTTGTACAGCCCAGAAAGACACTCACATCTGGTTTGTGTTGTGGAGAACACTGAGGGTAGAATTCCATTGTGAAGGACCTTTCACCCACTTCAACATATCAAAGACAACACAGGAAAAAACTGTAGGGGGGGGGGGGACCTGCGTGCACTTGCTCCGCCACAACAAACAAACAAGTAAACAAACAAGGGACACAATCAACTGAGTAAACAGATGGCTCAGATGCAGTGACTGACTAAAAACGCACATGCTTGCACTCTTCCACTGATCCGCAGAAGTACAGTACAGTACATACACATGTACGGTAATAATGAAAACACAGCCTTTACACTTAGTTTACACTTAGGTAGTTTTGATTTAACTATGCGATTCTGCAGGCCCTGAAGGTCTCACTGCTAAACGTAATGGTCCTTTTCTCTATTATTGATTTTCCGATCCCCCAATTTAGTGTTCAATCAGTGCAAATAACCAGGTGCTGCTGGCTCCCTGCGCCTGTTGTGTAGGATCGCATATTTGTTCTTTTGTTTCTGGAAAGAATGCAACAAATGGGAACAGGATTGGAAGTTTAACCAGAATCCTGATATCTAGGAATGAAATCAGAAGCGTCTAAACAAAAGTACTGCCGACTTAGACCTCTTGAGCTCCTTCCCTGCTGCTCCAACCCTTCTCCTGGCATTAACCAGAGACTACAATACGATTTTAAATTAATCTCTACACCATAACAGAAGCTATCGAATATAGAAAACAATGTCAGCGATAAGTGATTCACAATTGATACAAGATTCTTTATGTTTCTTGTTGCTGAACTGATGGAATTTTGTGCTGATTAAAGACATTAACCTAAATACAGCCTCGCATTTTTCATACAGAATCTCCATTTACTGAACAAAGATTAGAAAGTCCACAACAAAAACACCAAAACAAAAAAAATCAAAACCAGAAGCATTGAGTTAGAATACACTTTTTTTATTTGAATTTTTCGGGAAATTCTCAACTATATCCAAAGACACCAGCGCTGAATCGTCTGGGCCCCAGGGACACCAGTGACGCATCAGGGGAGTTCAATTAGAGTCACTATGAGACTTATCAACCACCGCTGAGAGGAATCACAAATCATGGGGGATCCTGTCAGGAGAGTGGACGACTACCACCGGACTGAGGTCAAGATAGGTTGAAGGGAAAACCATAGGGGGGACATATGTAACGTGTGCAGAGTCCATACACACACGCTATAGAGAACAAAGGAAATAAATGTCACGTCAAAAGGTAAATTAAGTCCGTGCCGAGTCATTTCCTGGGCTGTGTTAAATCAAGCAGTGTTTTTGTTTTAAATGTCTCTGGAATCCATGGTCAACAAAGATACCAAGATGGCGGCACCCCGTGGAGGGTGGGACGTTTGCCGTGTGTGTGAGGCCCACGGGACCAGTGAACATGGTCACACAACGCTAGATATTTGCCATCGGGAGAGAGGGGGTTCCATTCAGTCTGTGGTCCGCATCTCTACTCAAATCAAAGGTGTTTGAATTGCAACAGACGATCAGAGACCATCGAGGAGGGAAAGAAAAATCTTCAAAACTTATAAGAGGACATTAAGAGGGGGGAGGAGTAACAATCGTAATCATAGCAAGGATAATATAGGTAGTAATGGGGAGCTATTCAACATGGCCATTAAGGGATAAAAAGCACATTCTATCACTGGTTTGACAGAGCTTCTGCTCTTCCAAGAAAAGAAACATTATAATATGTAGTGTACCATGCCTTTGTGTAGGTGATGCGAGTTACACAGAGAATCTCATTAAACACGGTCAACAGCAAAGGGATGTATTACTGAAGAGGAAAAGCAAGAGAAGTATTAACAAAGCGCTGTATATCAACATAGGAAATTTTGGCTTACGTTCATCCCAGAAATCTGAGAAATTAACACCATTCCAATCGATAGGATTTAGAAAAGATACCCCATTTTCTGGAATTAAATTACATTTCTATTCATGTACTCATCTCTCACCACATTCACACTTCTCATAGACCCCCATCAACATCATTATCAAATACCCCCCCTCCCCCGCTCAATAAAGACACCATTTAATCTTGAAGCCAAAAATATATATAGAAATACTTTTTCATTAGACACTACAGTAAATCGATGTGCGCTTCTATGGGAGATTGATGGACTGTTTGAGAATATGTTACAACACTAGATCTATGTTATGCAGTATCTGCGAATGAGGCACAGGGAAAAAAGGTAGGTGGGCAGGAGGGCTTAGCGTTCTGCACGTGTGGAAAGCTTAGTGGAAATGAAGGGGTTTGGCTGAGGAGACCGAGAGAGACTGACGACATGGGCGCCTGTGTAAGACATCCTGAAGGAGCTTGGGGTTTAGTAATCAGGTTAGATGATTTCCTACACACATCTTTGCATCTCTTTTTCATAGAGAAAGCCATGCAAAGATCCAGAGTGACAACATTGGTGGGGCACCCATGTAGCAATCCTAAAAATACAATCTATGGTGGTAGCAGGACTAATACATTGAAACAGGGACAAATAAGTTGTACAATATACAACACACCCTGTCTATTATAAAATACGCCATCGGTATTGGTTGGTATCTGGAAGGTTCTAGAGAACAGTGAACTATGAATACTTAGGAGCAGAATGTGTACATAGTGACATCCACATTTGGTTGAGTCTCTCCCGATGACATAATAACCATCAATTAATAAAAAGGTAGGTGCATGAGTAATATCCACATAAAAGGTTTAACTATACATCTTTAAAGATCATGTTCTATTTTACAACTGAAGATACCAACACTGAACTCGCCACCACTTCCATTGCATCTAATAATACCTGGCTATTGGTCGACCATGTGTTAAGCCCCGCCTCCTGACTCATCCAGCCTGCAGATACCTCTGAGTGTGTTCCATGTCTCTAATATCCAAGTCATGTAGAAAATATACAAAAATTATTCTCCAAATTTGCTCTCCCTCTAAATTGTGTTTACTCCAGTATTATAAAAATATACAATTCTCCATTAACAAAAACCCACAATAGTTACATCTTTCCGAGACACCTGAGCTTCAATATATAAACCATCTTGAACATACATTCATCATCATCGTCGTCATCATCATCATCAACGTCACGACGGACATCATTATCGGCGTCTCCTTCCCTCCGTTCTGTCCGTATTGCAAGCCTAAAAAGTGAGAGTCTTGAAAATCCGTCCGTGTTAATCCTCTCCTCTGTCCTCCTCCTCCTCCTCCTCTTCTCCTGCCCCTCCATCTCTCTCTCTCGGACCCCTGGCCCTCCTCCAGCCTCCAGCATCACGGGTCGGCCAGGTGGTTCTCGTATTTGCTAAGGATGTTGCGGCAGCGGCCAAGTTCTTTCCTCATCTCGGCCACTTCCTGTCGCAGCGCGGCGTTCTCGCGCTCCAGGTAGGCGGCGCGCACCGAGATCTGGTTCTCCTTCAGCCTGCGGGCGTCGCGGGAGCGCTTGGCCGCCTCGTTGTTTTTACAGCGCCGGGACCAGTACTTCTCGTCCTGAGATGGAACATAAGAGAGCTTCAGATCAGCAGGAGAAAATAGCACAGAGACATGGAGTCAGCACAGTGGGTTAGGGTTCAATGAAACGCAATTACACTACATTACATCAAATTACATTACATTACATTACATTACACTACATTACATCAAATTACATTCCATTACATTACATAACATTACACTAAATTAAATTCCATTACATTTAATTTAATTGAAATCCATCAACTTACATTACATTACATTACAGTATGTATGATACAATATTATAAACAACAAATCACAAAAACATGGTATTTTGTAGGTAAGAACCAAGAAATCTATCAAAAATACACATTAAGTGTATCAATTTAGTATTCACCTCATGTTTCTTGGTTATGTGTTTGCTATTACTGAGGCCAATATCACATTAACTGTTTGTTATTAAATACTAGTGCTCATTGACTATTGCATGTGAACAAGACTATTGAACTATTGAAGTGTAAACCCCAGCCGACAGTAAAGGGCCCGAACAGACCTGGAGGCTCACCTTCAGGTCCTCTGGCACCAGCATCTTGCGGGCCTTCTTGATCATGGGCTGCGGTTTGAGCTCATCTTCACTGAAGCGGTGTCTCCGGGGGTCGAAGTTGTCCTGGCCGGGAATGCTGGACAGCGCCATGTCTGAGGGGTCCATGTCGAACATGGCCATCCCCTCCGGCCCGGTGCCAGTGGGTGTGAGCAGTGGGGGGCAGGAGGAGGACGACGACGAGCAGGGGGACTCGCAGGAGTCGTTCATGCTCGTTTGGCTACCTGTGGAAACACAAGTGGAGGAACACATTCAGTTTCATGGTGTTTTCCACCCGTATGCACACTGAGGGTAGGACTAGAGCGCACATTTGGGACGCACAAGGAATGGCTGATGATGGGCATGTATACTGACACCTGCAGTACCACCTACTGAACACCGGGTGGCGATAGAAAGCTACTGTGGCCTTTGTTTAGACAAAAAACAACTCTGCATGCCTCAACTGATTGCTATAATATGGGAGGAAGGCAGATTCTCTATCAACTTGGGATCGCACCGTGGGGAGTTGCAGTGGAAATGGTATTTCCCCGTGGTATTTTTTTCATTATTTCCTTCATAACAGTTTTACTTTCCAACATTATACCAGTACAAACTGTAACAGCAATATATATTCATTCTAAAGGTTGAACATAGAGATTTGAGAATTGAACAATGTGAGCATGATTCAGCCAAGTATAAGTAATAACAAAATTATAGGACTGCCACTCCTGAGTGAGTTTGTATACAAAATCCATGGAGCCCAGATACTAAACCACTTAACACAATGAGCGGTGTTCATGTGACCAACAGGCCAAACAAGCATCTTAAATACAACTTGAATGTCCCGGCCTGGAAAGACATGTAGAAATCTTAAAGGGGCCACGATCTGCACGTTCTCATCCCCTCCCTTTGAAAGGGGGCCTTTAGGTGGGGCCAGTACGGGGCTTCCACTCACCACACCCCCTGTAGGGTCCTAACGTGGCCAGCAGCCTGACTTCCCCTCCCCACTGGAGAACGAACGCCCTGAGCTCTTTGTCTGGCTCTACAAACACAGCCACACACACTATATATAGCGTACACAAACACACACATAGAGACAAACACACACACATGCACACATACTATATACAACCTATACAACAATATACATTGTATGCAGAACAAAATGTTCCACATTGTACTTTATTTATAATAAAACTATTTAAACTGATGATGTTGACTGTTAATTATAAGTTGTTTTTTATTTAATTTATTTTTAAATGTATAGACCTTGAGAAAGCCATGCAAAAATAATTTCTAGATAACACACACACACAAACACACACACACACACTCACACACACACACACACACACACACACACAGAGTGGAAAAGAACACACACTCACACCAACAGTAATGGAGTAACGAAGGATATGTATTTACTCAGTATACCATCCCGTGCAGAGTTCGGCAGCACAGCGGCCTGTTTCCTCTTCCTCTCGTCCACCCTCTCTTTCTCTCTCTCTCTCCCTCTCTCCCTCTCTCGCTCCCTCCCACACGGAGCCCCTTAGCTCCGCCCCCACAGCTCCCAGGCCCCGCCCCTAGTTCTCTCTCTCCAGCACTCAGGGCCTCTGCACGTGGACCAACGCGTGCACATGACTGGAGTGTGTGAGGTGGGGAGAGATTTAAAGACATGCAATCGCAAACACACCACACACAAACGCACGCACACACACACACACACACACACACACACACACACACACACACACACACACACACACACACACACACACACACACACACACACACACACACACACACACACACACACACACACACACACACACACACACACACACACACCCCTCCAGCCTGTATCTGGGTGTTTTGACCCTACTGTACATGAATAATTGGCTAGCAGAGGGCGGGGGAGCACTGACTGTCAGTTCACGTGCCCTGATCTCCTCTGTCACCGTGTCGAGGCGGACTCATCAAAACAAGAGCAACTTGTATTCTCTGTCTCGCGCTCTCCTGCATTTATATTTTAGTTCTTTAACCGCATACCGCTCTGCCCTTCCACCTAATCTTTAACATTGTAAATTCTGAAAAACATAGCAGGCTCTTAACTCTTGGTGTATTACTCTTAACGCTTTACATCATATTTAAGTGAACTTTAGAGTTTGGGTGACATTGTCTGCTGCTGACACTCTTGGACTCCGCCACGGGACGGAGAAATGCTTGGTCACCGCAGTGTTTATGAGGAGCTCTATTGGGGGGGTGGAGGTGGGGGGGAATGCTGAATCACAAAACCATAGGAACATTGGAGGAACACTGCAAAACCTTGCTTGCATTTCAGCTGCAACTACATTGCAGCAGAAAAATAACTCTGCCATGGAGGCAATTAGGGGAGGGTGCAGGTGGTAAAGGTTGTGGTGGTGGTGGAGGGAGGGAAGGTGTCCTTCAATACTAGATAGATGCTGATAAATTCCCTTTGAGATGTTGCAGCGTTGTATACTGATTTGGAAACACACCATAATCAATGGCTTGGAATATTATCACAGCCATACCAGCACCTTAGTTATACTGCTCATATCTCTAGTTACACATTGACTCTACTTCAACCAATCCAGCACACAAGTGTGTGTGTGTGTGTGTGTGTGTGTGTGTGTGTGTGTGTGTGTGTGTGTGTGTGTGTGTGTGTGTGTGTGTGTGTGTGTGTGTGTGTGTGTGTGTGTGTGTGTGTGTGTGTGCTTCCGTCCACTCACCGTGCAGACACTCTGATCCTCCCAGCATGCCTTGCGGCTGCGCCACCTCCAGGCCGATGAGCGAGGGGGACGAGGACGTGGAGGAGGCGGAGGAGCAGGGGGGCGGCGAGGAGGGCGGGCACTGGGAGCTCTGGTTGGGCACGGCCGACGGCGAGGTCTGCGAGGGGACCTGGGCCGTGCTGGAGCTGTTGTTGTTGTTGTTGCTGTTGGGAATGTTGCCCATGCCGTTGTCGGTGAGGAACTCCTCTAAGTCCATGTACTGCAGCTGGAAAAGACCCCCGTCAGCTGGCAGGCTGCGGTCCCACAGCAGAGACCCCAGGATCTGGTTGAAGCCTCCTCCTCCTGCACCTCCGGCTGCACCTCCACCACCTCCACCACCTCCTCCTCCGCCTCCAGCACCTCCTCCACCTCCAGAACCGCCTCCACCTCCAACTCCTCCGCTGTTGGCAGCGCCGCCTCCGCTGCTGTTGGAGCTGCTGATTGTGTTGCTGTTGGAGCTGCTGATTGCGGTGCTGTTCCTCATGGCACAGGTTCCCTGGGAGTCCTCCTCCTGCTCTGAGGGTCGGTCTTTGTCGGCTGGAGCGAAGGGTTCAGAGGAAGGGGATTTATTCGATGTGTCTGTCGGGGTCCAGGTTCCTCAATCGTTTCAGGTTTTTCATGATATGCACACGAAAAACCAAGTATTTTGCAGCCTCTGTTATTTACATCAAGTCCCCCAGTATTCATGGCCTGGCAAGTATAGCCAACAGATGCACTGAGCACGCTCATTCTCTCTCATCCCACTGTCTGTCTGTACATCTCTCTTTCTCACTGTCTTTCTAGCATTGCCACACAAACACACACACACACACACACACACACACACACACACACACACACACACACACACACACACACACACACACACACACACACACACACACACAGATGGACCAGATGGTTGCTGAATTGTAGCATTAATCAGGAAAGGAAATTCATTTGTTGATATAGCTAACATAATCTTCTTAACAAATCCTTTATAGTTACTGACAGCTTTTTTATGTAGAAAAGCAAATATTCACAATTCATTTACGTTTGGTATTGTAGCAATAGGTCCTTGCGTCATTGTAATCTAGAACCTACTTTAAAGTTGTGGCTTGGATTAGGAAGAATGTCACTCAGGAGATACTGAGATGCAGAACGCATATGTTTGGAGAGTACGATTTTTGAATTTAGAAATAAATTTGCTTTAGATAGTAAGTAGTAGAGTCTGGATAACAAATACTGATAGTGAACATGTCATGAGAATGCAGATGAACACACGTGAAGGATGATGTGGTTTGCTGCATTCTAACTTTACAATGACTAATTTACTGCAATGAATTGTGACATAGAAAGATGAAGTTTGTTATTGTGAAATTATCACCTTTCACTTCAGGCGTCGTTTTCACACGCTGGTCCCCCTTCATTGGGTGCTGCAGGAGGGATTTCAGCCCGGCCATGGAGCTCTGGTGGCCCCCGGAGAGTGAGGCTCCAGGCGGAGGGCAGCCGCTGAACTGCGTGTTGGCGCCGGCCGGGAGGTCGGGGGTCAGGAGCTGAGAGAGCTGCCTGGACATCCTTGACCAGATGGAGCCGTGCAACGAAAACTTGGTCGGGAAAGGAGATCAAGAAAACCGCTCTGGAACACCTACCGAATAAAAAAATAAGGTGAAAAAATGTGTTAAGCATGTGTATGCCTGTGTGTGTGTGTGTGTGTGTGTGTGTGTGTGTGTGTGTGTGTGTGTGTGTGTGTGTGTGTGTGTGTGTGTGTGTGTGTGTGTGTGTGTGTGTGAGTGTGTGTGTGTGTGTGTGTGTGTGTGTGTGTGTGTGTTTGTGTGTGCGCGCGCTCGCGATTGCATGTGCGTGAGAGCGTGAGAGAAAAAGAGAGGAATAGTTTAGTGTAGTGCCATGATGAGCAAATAGAGTAATATAAATGATATAATACGCGTTGTTGTTTAATAGTTATCTGTAACAGCGTATTACTGTGTGGTAGATAAGTTTAATAAACATTGGAAACGAATCAGGTGCGACTTTACCTTTTTCCTTATGGGCTTTTATGTTTGCTCAATCCCATGAAGAATCATTTTCATGCGAGCAGCCTTTTCCATAAAGTTCGGATGCAATATCTTCCTCTCTGCAGATAAGCCTTCCTTTTCAGTGGATCAGTGTTTGAGAAAATAAGTCTGAATTGTCGTACAACGAGTCCATAAAAACCTACAGCCCAAATCGTAATCCGTAGGCTGAGCGACAATTCTAAAAGTTTAAGAAAATATCACCGGTTAAATGTCGACTGTTGGATACGACACCGAAAAAAAAATACATAGCAAAGAAAACAACGTCCGTGTCCAAAACACCAAATGAAAACAACGCGTAAAGAGAAAACGCAGCGGAGAGAGCCGTGCTTCTCCGGTCCTATTGGTCAGATGACAAGTTGTATTACTCTTTACCTTCTATCCTGTCGCGCTCTCCAGTGTGTCGGGAGGAGGAGGAGGAGGAGGAGGAGGAGGAGGGGGGTCCTTCCTGTTTCTCTGTACTTTTTTGCATCCGACACACACATATAGTCACGGGCACGGTCTTGAGTTTGGGCCGCGCGACGGCTGTCCTCTCAGCTGGAACGAACACGGGCAGTTCACGTGACGTCACGTCGTGCAAGCCAAATCGCAAGTGGGGCGTGGTCTAGAGGAGCCTCAATATTGATGAGACACACCCACCCTCGTGCCACACCTCGAGGAGGCATCCCGTGTGCTGTTGTTTTTCTGATCGAGTTGACAGATATCAAAACAATGCATTTCCCCGCACACTGAAATGCGTCGTGTGTAGTGGCGAGTAAGCTTTCTTGTCATGTATGAACATGTGATTTGGCTGTAAATGATGTGTGCAAAAATATTATTTATGTATGTGTATTTATAAATATATATATATATGTGTGTGTGTATATATATATATATATATATATATATATATATATATATATATATATATATATATATATATATATATATATATATATATATATATATATATATATATTTATTTATTTATTTATAAATGTATATATAGTACACTAAATATATATACTGCTATTACAAACACCTCAGATTTAGTTAAATATTACTCTGTCGGCCTGTACTGTGTTATAATTAGGCTGAGGATCGTATATCCCATGTCTCTCAGTAATCCAGAGAAAACGTGAGTGTGTGCCGCTTTTCAGGCGAGAGGAATGCAACAGCACGTTGCTTCCTTGGACCGAATCAGCCACGGTAAAATAGCTTTTCCAGGGCACGTGTCCCAGACACGCGGCAATGAAGTCTGTCTGCTCGCCGCTCTAGTTTTGATTGGTTAGAGAAAAACGTGTCTCCGCCTGTACCACGTTCCCATTGGACAGAACTAGGTCAACTTCTCCGCCCCGTGGATTCCCCGATGCTACAGCCGCGTGAGACTAGTTCGAAACACAAAAGCGCGAGGTGTCGCGGACTACTGTACAGAAATACACGCGCATGGTATAGAAAGCGCCGTATGAAATCCCGTTTTCTAAAAGTGGACATACAGGAATACAAGAATGGGGCCCAGAGTGAGGGGATGTACATGTTTTTTGTTTTTATGGCTGACGAATTAACTAGTAACTTGAGTTTTAAAGAAATATACTCAACGCAACATCACTTTTCACAATGCTGCCATTACAAGGTTTTCCTATCTGATGACATGTGATACTGTGATGATCAGTTTGATTAATGGAATAATGGAGATAAACATTATTCTTATTAGATATGTTGTGAATTAAGCAGCACATGCCCTGCCATTAATCACGAATATCATATGCATTCGTTTCATACCTACAGAAGATAATCTTTAAGTAAAATAAAATACAAATTTGTTTTTTAACGGTAAACTCGAAGCAGCACACCACACAACCTCAGAAAAAGCCCCCCCCCCCCCCCCCACCCGTGTGAAATACATGTGACTGCTATACTCAACCTTACAAGCAGACTCAGTGCAGAAATGAACTACCTACTGCCATCTGGTGGCATTTATGTAGCCTACATGTGAAGGATTGCACACATATTTCATATGGTAGGCACTCACACATATTGAAAATATAAGTTTCATCCCCATATGCAAAGTCTCTCCAATGAAATTTTCCTAAATACTGTATTCAAATGGGATTTATTGATATTTCCACTACATTATCAAACAGTAAAATACACTTCTGTGACACAATTGTATTCAATACCTCCCCTATTGTCGCATTGTCAGAGCAACAATATCTCAGTTTAAATTATGAACACAGTGGAAACACTTGAGAACACTCATGGTTTATTTAATGCTGAAATATAATCAACTACTCAGTAAATAAAGTGATATAAATCTACTTGGAACTATCTTTTTTTCTTTAGAAGAAAAAACAAGGCTTTAGAAGGGTGTGAACATTACAAATGTGAATAAAGTGACGTAATGTACACAAAACGATTTTGTTTGGAACAAAACAAGGCTTAACATGATTGCAGTTCAGCAAAATAAGGATTAAACACAGAGGGAGTTATACATGAGAGGCATGTCGACTGATTGAGTTACACATACATACATGTAATCATACATTGCTTCTATGATAGGTCCTTGTCTTAATGTCTACTGTGCAGTAGAGACAATCACGGCTAAAAAGACCATACAGATAAAATAAGTAGACGTATTTAGCCTCTTTTCAATCTCTTGGTATAAAAGCTATAACATCTTAAACAAACTAAATAGAGTGACATGGAAAGCAAGGCTTTTTGTTAAGTTTCATTTTAGCAGGAGTCCATATACCGCCCACTAATTCACGCTACTTGTGATCATGATTCTAGAGAATTAGCACTTTTCCAAAAGTTGATACTAATAACCTTTAGGGATGTACAGAATAAACCATCATCACAGGTGGGATTTCACAACCTCAGTTCTTAAAAAAAACTGACCAGAGAACAAACATGCACCAACAAGCTGACTATCAACAAATATATTTGTTCCAACGTCCCTACTTCTAGTTAATGCACTTTACATTTTTTAAGAAAATCCTCAGAGCTTCTAAAGGAAGAACAACAAGTTAAGGTACACAGCAGAGACAGTTATAATACAGCAAATTATGTAGAAGGGATGCTAGTGAGGACTCAGAGACGAGAAATACATTAGCAGGTCATGTCACTCAAAACGTTTCTAGTAACAGCACAGTGTCAGCCAAGCATAGTGGCAATGCACTTAAGGGGTTAATGTTCCTATGTAAAAAGTCACTTATTTGAGCCACTTCCAATACATTTGGAAGAATTGTAAGTGACGTTTTGATAGGATGCTCTACAGTAGTTATTAACACAATCCAGTGTTATCGTCGATACAGAAACCAGGCAAGTACAACAACTCTCCAAAGGCAACTGCTCCTCTGAACTTCCTTTCCACTCTACGTTAACCATTCCCATATGTCATTTGTATTTTAGTCGGCGACTCGTGAAGATACTCTCAGTATCCGTACACCTCCGGTTGGTATGAGCTCTCGCTGCTTTCTTCTTGGTTCCCACTCTGTGCCGCCATTTTGGACGGCTTCAGGCTGAGAGTGGACCCCCGCTGGGACCCCTTGGCCCTGCGGCAGCAGAAAGCTCTGTGCCGCTCCAGGAGCGTGGCATTCCAGAAGCAGGCCGAGCAGCGGCGGCAAGAGAACGACCCTTTGGCACGGTGGGTCGCTCGGTGTATAAAGGCGGCCAGAGGACTGGGCGACTGCCTCCCACACACGCTACACTGCAGACGCTCCTGGGGGGACAAGGCCTTCTGTGGGTGTTTGAGAGCCCTGTGAACCAGCAGCCCTGCTTGGTAAGAAAACATTGCGTTGGGGCATATTGGGCAGGTGAAATTCTTGACAGATTTAAGGGACCTCATAATCTGCACCTTTGCTCCCCCTGTGGTGACGAGCTCGTAGCCTCCCCCTCCGTGTTCCCCCCCTCTTCGAATCTTTAAAAGTAAAGTGCCTGGCTTTTTATTTTTTAACCTCAATCCCGTCGCTGACCCCGTCTTCCTCCACCTGGTGCTCCGTTTACCTCGAGCTGTATCTGATGCCCCCCATTTGGTTCCCATCTCTCCCCTCTGGAGGGAGTTTTTTTTTTTAGCTGGGCGCCTTTTTATTTCCTCGGGCGAAGACTGGAGGCTGGGCTCATGATGGTGTTGGTGGGACTGGTGGGTACTGAGGGGGGGATGATTATGATGCTGATGATGATGATGATGTGAATGGTGATGATGAAGGTGGTGATGCTCGGTGGACGGGAGCTCCGTGAGCGGCTGGAACGGGGCGGTGGTGTGCAGCGTGTGGCTACGCGAGCCCGCCGGGTAGATGTGCTCCCCCTTGACTCCGGCCGGGGAGTGCTGGTGCTGGGCGGGGATGACGGTGGAGTTTGAGGGCAGGGGCTGAGAGTAAGGCAGAGCGTTAGAGGCTGGGGGCTGGGCTGTGGCGGTGTCGTAAAACAAAGGAGAGTAACCGGCGGGGGGCTGCGGGGCAGCCTGGGGATGACCGTGAGTCACGACGCTGTGTCCTCCGTGGGATTCAGCGGACGGAGCCATCTGTAACAGCACGTTGGTGGCGGCCTCGCTCTCCGAGGTGGACTGACCCACATCCGGCCCGCCCCGGCTTTCGGCCGAGCCGCTGCTACCCTCCCGCGGGTTGGACTGCTCGGTGCGTGTCAGTCCGTGCTGCGATTGACGATGTCTGGTGAGGCTGTTGGAATAGGCGAAGGCCTTACCGCACACCTCACAGCAGAATAATTTTTCACTTCCACCTTCGTGCACCGTCTGGTGATGGGCAGTCAGATGGAAGTGATGGCGGAATGACTTCCAGCAAATAGCACAGGTGTAGAGCCGGGGTGGGGGTTGGGTGTCGGATCCTTGAGGCTTTACATCTTGAGCATATGAGTAATAGGAGGAGGAGGTGTTTGCCTCGTTCTGGCTTCCATCTTGGGACCCCCTACACTGGGTGTTTGGGTTAAAGCTGTTCAGAGTCTCCCCAGCTGGTGTGGTGGGAACCTCTTCTATCTCCCCTTTCTGGTGGAGCTTGTTATGCCTCCTGAGGCTTTGGGAGTAGCCAAATTCTTTCCCGCAGATTGCGCATTTGTAATTCTTGGCCCCAGAGTGAACCGTTTGATGCTTGCTCAGGTGAAAGGCCTCTCGGAAATATTTTCCGCAGACAGAGCAGTGGTGCGACTTCTCGCCGGTATGCACGCGGTCGTGCCTACGCAGTGTCTCACGCCGGGCGAATCCCTTGCCACACACACTGCAGAGATACGGACGGGGGAGACCACTGGGTCCGGATCTGGGCGTATACTGCCTGCGTTTAGGAGGTTGACCAGGGGCGTTCGGATCCTTTTTGGCTCGTGGCTTTCGGGGACGCTTTGGTTTGACATTAGCGTTCTGTGGGTTACCGTTCATGTTCCCCTGATTCACCCCACCTCTGAAGCTTTTATCTATACCAGACGTGGATGATGGTGAGCCCAGGGGACCTAAGCCTAGACCCCCTAACAAGCCCCCAATAATATCTCCCCGGTCATCACCCCTGTTTCCGCTGCTGCTGGCTGCTGTTATAGCAGAAATAGCATGATTGACAGAACTGGTCACATCGTCTTCTGAGTCATCTAGCAGAGAGGATAGGGGCAGGTGTGGCTGTTGTTGTTGTTGGTGATGCTGGTGATGCTGGCTTTGACTCGGGGGATGAGGATGCAAAGTTGGGGCCAAGGGTGCCTTTCGTAGTGCGGGGCCTCCCATCCCACCCCCACACGGGGAGGCACCCGAATAGCACGGAGAGGGGTTACCTTGAGAATGGTGGTCATCATGGTAACCTGTATATCGATTACGAGAGTAGTCAGAGGGATATTTACCATCTCCTCTGTCCCTCTCGTTTGGATTCCCTCCCCTCCCGGGTTGAAAAATACCATCACAGACTAGCCCAGATTTTGGCTCCCCTTCCCCCACCACAATGACACCATCATCCTCTTCAGTTTTCCCATAAATCACACCTCTGTTCACCTGGTACGTTTCCCCATTCCTACTCCCCGTCTCACTACTGCAACCTAGTCTGTCATTCCCATCCAGGCCTGTCTTGTCGCACCTCTGTTTGGGACCCCTACCTGGCTTGCCGCACGTTCCCGAGGCAGCATGGTTGAGAAGAGAGGTGCTCTCTCTAAAGGAGCGTCCACAGGCTGGACATCTGAATGGCTTCTCTTCATGAATCTTCTCATGACGAGTCAGTGACTCTCTGCGGTTAAAAGCACGAGAGCAGGTGGAGCAGCCGTAGGGCCGGGCCGACGAGTGTATGACCCCATGCTGTAGTAGGTGTCCCTTCTTTTTAAAGCCCTTGCCACAATCAGAGCAACTAAACATCTTATCTGGGCTCGAACAGGAATTAACAGAGGGCGGCGCTGTGTCTTGTGTGGAGTGGGGAAGGCTTGGGTCTAGTTGTGCTTTGATGTGAATTGGATTTGGGCCGGTCGCAGATGTGTTGCTTGTACCTGCTGCTGTAGGTTCATGCATGCGCAGATGTCTTCGAAGACTCGACAGGTGATTAAAGCTCTTGTTACACTCCCCACAGTTGTAGACGCAGTCCTCTTCAGGCTGCGTGGTATTGTGTTGCAAGGGGCCTTGGTTATCTCGTTTGGAAAGGTGTGAATTATTATTAACCTGCACTGAAGCCACAGTAGAGGGGGCAGAAGAAGAAGAAGAAACTACAGAGGATGAGGAAGAGGAAGCATGGAGGGCGGGGTTCTCCCCTCCAACGCCACCTCCAATTAATGCCGGTGGTTGACCATGGCTAAGCCCTCCTCCACTACTGCTTGCATTAGGGTTCCCACCGTGGCTGCTATGCCCATGGCTACTGTTGCTGTTACTACTAACATTATCAGATTTTCTCTGGGGTAAGTAGCCCGCCATCGCTTTCTTCCTCCTACTGCTGCTACCGCTTCCCCCTCCACTGTTCTCCCCTTTACCATCATCTTTTGACAAGGACAAATGAAGTGGTAAGGGGAGGGGCAAGCCAGCCTCCTGCTGCATTAGGGACGCTATTTGATTAGATGAGAGGACCGGGATGCCCTGGAAGTCAAAACCACTCAGGGAAGATGGCTGGGAGCCTGGGTGGAGGTGGTGATGAGAGTGAGAGTGAGGATGGGACAGGCTGTGGGGTGGCAGTTGTTGTTGCAGTGGAGGCTGCTGCGGGGGCGGCTGTGGCTGGGCAGTAGAGTGCCCGTGGGAGTGTGAAGAATGCAAAGCTGGCGGTGGAGCAAGGCCGGAACTAGAATCCCCACCTGACTGACTTAAACCTATCCCCAGGTGGTTGTGGGTGCCTTGTTGAACGAGAAATTGCTCTAAACTAGCATTGGCAGGCACCCCAGAAAGGAAATACTGATTAGCTGCCAGCATGCAACTGAACTGTTGATGAAGGCTGCGTGCATCAGACTGTGTCCCGACGAGCTGATGCCCCAGTGTACTGACTGCACTGCTGCTCGAAGGGTTGTTAGAGGTGGCCACAGAGCTAGAGGGGGACGGAGAAGAGGAAGAGGGGCCAGGGGATGCTTGAGGGACAGAGAGGCCAGGATGTAGGGGAGGAGGGAGTGGAGGTGCAGATGTTACCAGTCCTCCTAAACCCCCAGAACTCCCACCAGCACTGCTTCCCCCAGCAAAGTGCTCAAAGCGGCTCACACTGGGGTGCAGCTGCTCCTGTGCTAGTGGGCTCTCAGAAGGATGGAAGGACCGGAGGAACTGGGGGTAGCTGGAAGAGTGGCTGGAGCTGCTGCCACTCATCTTACTGGACTTGGAGCGGGAGCTTTGGGACGAGGAAGGCTGTTGTTGGAGGGGTGGGGGAGGAGGGGCGCTCATTTTGGCAAAAATGGATGCAGAATCTGAAAAGGCGTTGCTTCTGGACCCCTGGAGGGGGCCCAAGCCCAGCCCGGAAAGAAGCGCTCCAGAAGACTCAGCCTGTTGCTGCTGCTGTTGAAGCTGATGCTGGTGCAATTGAACTTGCTGTTGATGCTGCAGCTGTCGGTCTAGACCAAGGCCTTTGAACTGGTGTGCCTGGTGCCCACTTAACATCTCTATAATGTCCAAATTGTATTTTCCAAATTGGAACATTTCCCACTCACTGGCACATGGGGGTGTCGGGGCCACACCTCCTGCGCCTGGCCCCGCGACGATGATCCCACCGCTGCTAACGGAGGCACTCCGTCCGAACGGCGATGCTATGTTACTACTTCCTCTGGAAAAGCTGAAGTCCGTTCGGCTTGAATCTAAGCTCCTCCCAATGACACTGCCGCTACTGGCTCCTGGACGGTTGCTTCGACTGCTGCTACTTCCTCCAGAACGTCCGCTGACCTCACTCTCCATTCAAAAGGAGAGGGGACAGGTCTAAGAGACTTGTTTGGTTTAATAGTGTCTGTAGGGGACTTAACAGGTCTTTGACTGAGTTTGACTGATCACTAGATTATTGCAAAATAGCACACAATGTTTTTTAGGCAGTTGTTCTAAACTGGTTAGGGTGTTCAGATCCATGGTTTTCCTTCATCCAGGAAAGTGTCACCATCTCCATTCTGCCAGAAGGTTCCTAGAACTTAAAAAGACAAATGCGGGGCAGATAAAATAATGGAGTGGAACAGTGAAACGAGTCACACAATATCCTAAAGCTATTTCACATATTTTCTATGACACATAGCTAAATATCCACATTTCCAAAAACCTATTATGACAGCATATTCATTTTTTTTATTTGAATTGGCAAACAGTATCACTCACCTGCCAGATATCCATAAAGCATACCTTGACCAGAACCATTTTTGGCGTTTAGTCCTATTTGATTCTCTGGCACCATTTTACTAATTCCTATTATGTAAAAATGTGTTATTGGAGTGTGTTAATCGGGCCAGGGTTATTCACTGCTAACAAACTATGAACCATCTGTCAGAGCTTGGGGAATACTCTGGGTATCCCGAACTCGAACCATTTAGTATTTAAATAAACTCTTCATACTGTACTCACTATTTTTTTACTATTTAGTGTTATTATTATCGAAAAGTACTTGGTTAAGTTGAATCTGTGAGTCTTAGATAAGGTTTAATCGTAATTACACATTGCTAAAGACAAATTGAAAGAATAAGCCGTCCAACAGAATCATTTCATAATAACAGCATAACAAGCAATAACAAGCAGTGCTGTTATTCACAAAACACTGAATTTCGTCTGTTTTTGTTGTGATTCACTTTTCCACTATGCAACTTGTTATAACAAACTGTATCAAGTTTGATTGACATCGACAGGGTGATGGGTCCGAGGCATGCTAGGCACTTTTGGTATTGCGATACGCTTTAGAAAGAATCATCCACCAAATGGCATATCAAATATTTTCCGTCTAAAGTAAGTTTTATTTTATAATTCAAACTGTTCCTTTATTGTTATCATTCAACCAATATCCATTTGATTATTTCATTCAAAATCATCATAATCGATTGTTTGCTGTTGTCATTTTGTATTATTAACCATGTGTTACCTATCTTTCCTTTTTATGCAGTTAATAATGGCAATGGTGTGGTCCACCATTTACAGATAGTATGCAAACATAACAACATAAGAAACAACACTGTTTTTTTTCATCTTAAGCGATTATGCAGAGAGCCAGAGAGAAAGAGACAGAGACAGAGAGAAAGAGAGAGAGAGAATACTTATTGCAAGGAGATTTAGAATGTTAATAATATGGAGAAATGTCACTGTTTAGCGAATTATTCTTTGTTTATTCTTTCTCTGAATATAATTAGGGGATAGGAGTGAATGTTCACCAATGTAGGCCAAAATGTGCTTATGGATAACGTGTTTACAAAGTCAAAACGTTCCTTATTTTCACCGTAATAAAACCATTTTTACGTTTTCTGTCATTGCAGAAATTAAGATTTTAAAACAATCTGCATTATGGGTGTTTCATCAACAATACAAATACATTTTTAAAAAAAAGCAAAAAAACTCAAACAAACTTTTCATCCTCAAGTTACAGACATTTATTATTTTTTTGTTTTTATTAATCATGAAATGTGAAAAACAGTGAGTTTGTTTGTACTTTCCCCATATGTTCAGAAATGTTTCTGCTTGGGGATTAGAATAAAGTTGTAATACAAATGTCATTACTAATAAAATACAAGATAGTGATACAAAGAAAACATGATTTTTGGATTATATTGGTTTGAATTCAAGTTTTAAATGAATAGGCTGTCATTAGTGGGGAGTCAAATTAACAATGTTCAATTCAATTTCGTATGAGCAGCACCACACCAAATCGGATCAAAAATATAAATATCATAGCCTATTAACATCATGTTATAAACCAACGTAACAAAAAAACCTGACCACTGAAATCCCTAATGAAAACATACGACACAATTCCTAATACGTTTAAGACAATAACCCTTAAAACTTCCAATTGATGATGCATTAAGATACAATTATTGGTTCCTAGTGTAGATTGCCTTATAAACAACGCAATTTGCTCACCTTTTATATCCTTACCGTGTCCCTTAATCCAAAGTAACGGCACAGTGTGGAAGAGGAGTCCCCTGGCCGAGGAGGGGGATGTGTTATCACCTATTGGATTGCCTCTCATTTTAATGGAAATACGTGACCCTAAAGAAGAAAAACACATTCACATCTGTACTGAACGGGTATACAGTGTAAACAACACGAATACACTCACTTGCAATGCATGCATGCGGTTTTGGAAGCGCACTTGTTCAATCGGTTAACTATGCAAAACTCCACAGTTGTTTACAAGCATCATACTTTGCACCACAGAGTATGCTTTAGGTTTTTATTTCAACCGCATGCAAGATGTCACAGGCTATCGTCTAAACCCTATAACAGAGCACAGCTAACGCAGGCCAATACTCCCATCCGCTATAATAAATAAAAAACTCACAGTCGGACTAATGTAACGTTGTGCTGTGCTGACGCTATATATCCGCGTAACGTATATTCTGCAAATGTTTACCTACGCATCGAGATGGATGAGGCCCGTCACGCCTTCTCCGTCCGGCTGCTCACCGTCCTCCGCCGAGTCCCTGTCTGCGTGCTGTTCTCCCCTCGCCAGCCACAGCCATTTTCACTGATGCTGAGCACCCGAAAGAAGACACTTTACTCCGTTATAACCAGCCGTAACGGAAGCTGTGACACTACCGTCGACATGTGTCTGCGGAAGTGTGGAAAAAGAGCAGACGGTAGTGTTGTTTCGTCGACCAAAAACAGTTTTGATAGTCCGCAATAATAATCATTTGGGGTAAAAGTGAGTGACGTGTGCTCACCATTGGCCCTTTCCGGCCTCGGTAATATTTCCGGGTAGCCCCGTTTCAGCATGCGGACGTTTTTTAACCCAGGACCAATTCAACGGTTGTGATGCATTTCATTGATAAATACAAGTCTGGTTTTTCATTTTATTGTTATACCTGTAGAATGTTCATGTACAACTTTCTGACATTGTATTCGGATTTTACTTTCTGATTCACTTTATTCCATGATTGTACAAATGGACGATGCTCATGCCTACCTCAATTATATTGTAACGTAGCCTATTGCTTTTAACGATACAGTGGGAATTCAATAGATCACAAATGTCATTGGTTACAATTGAAATAGCCTTGTGTTGCCTCTCCCACGTTCCTGGTGAAGAAGGATACCTGTTAATTGCCAATTGGATCCTTCAACGAAGTACAAAAATACAATTAGATATTGCCGGGGAATCATCCTTAGGTGATGGTTTGGTTTATTGATAAATGGTAAATGCCTTGATGTAGACTATTTTAAGTAAACCTATTTGTCAGTGAAACAAATAACACTAGACACACTTATAGTATTTTCTATCTATTTATGGTAAGTTGTTTACATGTTATAAAATGGTTAATTGTTGGAGAAGGGTTGACCCATATTTACATTAAAATATAGGCCTGTGTATGAAAAATAAGATTCCATCAATAATAGTAGTTTTCCACCAACTTTATTATACAAATTATTTATAAGTCACTGTAATAATCAAGGGGTTCAATGCGTTCAGAAATAACAAAATATTTAGTTTAATTGTTGTAGTCATGAACACAGATTCATGATACTCATTGTGGGACAATGTCCAACACTATCTTTACAATTTCCAGTCAAATATAGGTTAATATTAAACTCACCATGACCAATTGTTATAATAAATGAATTCATAATGGCTATGTAGTTACATACACCATATTCATTAATTTCATTCGGGAAAGTCATTTAATTTGTCTGAGCTACGCTAAAGATTTCAATACTGAAAAAAGCATATCCCTTTGCCACATAATAGGCTATGACAATAAAAAGACAACAAAAATGTAATGAATTTGGCACTGTACAATTCATTAAATACGGACACATCTCTATGTTGAATCTTCAAATTAATGTTGAAGAGAGAACTCATTAAAATATTCTGATTGTACTAGCTATACAAAATACAATACTTGCACAAATTAGGTTAACCATTTATAAAATCTTGATGACTCCTCGATGGATATGGCTTGTGTAATATTACAGACTTTGCTACAGACCATTTGTGGCTTTATTTAAAAATACAAATCTAATATTACTGTTCACTCTCTGTTCCATTTTCCTGAATAAGACACTGTACCCAAAACATTCAGATTACCATTAAGGTCTGTCCAACCTGGCTTATCCACATTCATCCAAACACACATACATTATGGCATCATGGGTAGTGTGTATAACCCATTTTTATTCAGTCAGGCTCAGTGGCATAGAGATCTCATAATATCTCTTTATCAGGCTATATTCATAATTTCCGGCCCTAACTCCCATTCTGTATCCTTCACTGGCTTTGTGAGAACCTTATAAACACACATGCATTGGATATAGGTGCTTTTTAACAGACAATTTCGTACCAAAGTGGAAAACCTAAGCATCACAAAAAAGTTAATAAGGCCAGTGTTTAGGCATTACTCATCCCGCTGGACATTGGCCGTTACCATCGTTGGCTTTACATCTGAGCACATCTTCAATGCCTTGTTATGAAATGTGGCTGGCATGCGTTGAGATTCACAATGTCTGTTTAAAACTCGGATTCATGATCAGATGTAACAAAAACCAACTACTTGTGAGAACGCTAGTTATTTAAAAACATAAACACTTAAATCCCACCGAGTAAAAGAACATCACATCATAACATAATTGTTAATAATAACAATAACAGTTATAATAATCATTAATAATAACACTGCATCATATTCAGAACAACTACATTTAGCACTGTGTATAGGAAGTTTGTCCAAATGAAATCTGCGTTTCTGTAATCAGCATGACATCTGGCTATCCTCTCGGTGGATCAAACCCAAACTAAATTGTTCTTTCAAAGTCATAGTGCTCACCTCTAATCACCTTTACTCTATCATCTATCATCACTATTTAAAAACAAAAGATCGCACTTGATATCTCATTAACCTGTCACACAACCTCGCTTCTACTGAATGTAAACCTTAAGAAATCGATACATCTATGTTTGTATCTGGTGCAAATATCTGGGGGGGGGGGGGGGGGAAGCTTTGTGCAAAGTTTTGTCTTAAAAAGTTTTGTCTTGAATGGTGCTTCTTAAACTGCGCTTGTTAATCTTTTTCTTTACACATTAATACTTAATACAACATGACAATATCAACACAAAATCAAGAGAAAGATACCATCGTATATGTACCACAGATATCACATACTATATCGAGTTAGGATAGCCCTTAGTATTGATAAGCGTTGTTATTGATATAAGATGAAGATATTTTCATACTCAGGATGGCTGAAGTGCGTTATGATACAGCAGGTGTTTCAGATGGAAAGGGCATCCTCGCCATCCAGCGTTCATTCGGCATTTGTGGTTCTTCTCTGAGAGAGAAAAAATATTTGTTCACGGAAATGCCTATTTTGGACTTTAAAAAATGTCACTATAGTTGTTAGATGTGTTTTTTTTTCCTCTTTCACCAGGTGAGAATACAAAAATGGTGATTGTCGGACCAGCTTCTTCTGTGGTATCTTCTTTGAATCTCCATAAATGGCTTTGAAAGACAAGTTGTGTAAGTGCAACCCCTGCATCAGTGTCTATTCATTTGTGCTCTGTGAGAGAAAACATGTGCTCGCCTGCGCAGCCTACATTAAAGTAAGCCGGCCTTTGATTTAAAATCAGTAAACTTGATAGAAACGTCTGTGTTATGCTATACTTTCTATCTATCTCTTGGCTAACGCAAACGATATATTGATATATATATTAATATATATATATATATATATATGTGTCAGAAGGAAACGGAATCCTCTAGCGCATGATAATTGTCAACTAGAACGGTGATCATTGTTGAGGTTTACTCTCTTTCTCCTGGTTGAATGATCTATAAGGACACATGGAAAGTTAGGCAACCCAGGCAGCTGATGTGTGTTGAGTGAGGGTTACCCCAGCAGTTGAACTGGGCAATTCATGACAGCCGATTACTTCCAGGAATCTTTGTGTCCAGAAGTGAACAAAGCGTGCATTCCGAAACCACCCACCTCTACGACCTCAGAGCAACAATAACAACAACCACAACAAAATCTGTCTTCCTTGTGTGAGGAATAACCGGTTCTGTCAATCTGAGGCAGAACCGGTCGACCCCCCCCCCCCCCCCGACCCCATGTCCAGTTCATCTGAATTCATCTGGTCCACAAGGCTATGGATCCATGGGCTTGAGTTTGGAAATCACGGTTGGCAAGTACTTAGAAGGTCACAAAATCCGGTCGGTAATTGATTCAGTTCTTCATTAAATGCTTCATTAAAAATTCCTTCCGTGCCTCCTCTTCTCACTGCTGTCATCCCAGCGTCTCACTTCCTATCTAATATGGCTCCTGAGTTCTTTTTTGAAAGACATAAAAAAAGTTATGAAAACTTTCGTTCTTGTGTTTTTTTGTCTGTTCTTGTAGTCTTTTTAATGTCATGGCATCAATGTATATGGCAAATTGTGTTATGAAAATATGGCTGATGAGAGAATCACATAACAAAAATTTGACCAGATACTCTCTACTATGATTAACTTGATAAGTAATTGTATTGACGCTATCTAATTACCAGGTAACGATATCAATTTAAAAAGTCTAAACACTACTCAAGCCCTCAGCTTCCCACTTTATTATATTACTCTAAACTAAACTATGGGTTTCCAAATAATCTAGATTATATTTGATAATAATATTATGTAATATTGTGCAGAGGGGACACCTATTCCCAAAGATTATGTGCGGTGAAACTGCAGGCCAAGAACCTTACACGGTCACCTCATTTTTACTTCCTGTCCTAATTCCCTGGCTGCTTCCTCCACTCCCCCCTCCTGAGCCTCCACCGCCCCCTCCTGGTATAAAATGTAACTGCTCAATTGTGTTCTGCCTCTTTGTGGCAAAAGCCATCCTTCTAGCAGTGTGCCCCCCCAGTGTCCCCGTTCCCATGACGACCCCGGCACCGGGCATCTCACCCGCCCAGCCCATGCCCCCGCTCATGTGGCCGGTCGTGCCCGGGTTCCTCTCCTGCTCCCGGCCGGATGTGGGGTGAGAGTTCATCTTGATCATGTGATGGCGGTCGAGTGAGGGGGTGGCGCAGACATTTTGCTGGGACTGGGCCTTCTGCTGGGGTGTCAGCCGGGGTAGAGTGGGCACCATCCCGCCTCCTCCTCCGTGGGCGTAGGGATCCACCACCCCCACTCCCATCCTCTCCTCCAGGTGGTCCGGGGACATCAGCAGCCTCTCCTGTCGGTCCTGTCTCTCCTGCCGCTCCTGTCTCTCCTGCCTCTCCTGCCTCTCCTGGGTCTTACGCGTGAGGGTCTGGGTGTTTGAGTTTTTGTTGGAAGCAGCGGCGGCCATGGCTTTGTAGTACTGGTGCTGTTGGTTCTTGGAGAGGCGCGACAGGGTGCCTGTGTTCCCGGGCACGTCGCCCATGTTGAGCAGCTGGTCCTGGGACTTGACCTTCCTCGTGGGCTTGGAGAGGGTGTCGTAGTTGGGGTTGTACTGGGGCTCCGGCGGGTCGAGGGGGTACGGGTTGGGGGTGGGCGAGGTAGGCATGCCGGCGGGGGGGATCCAGGGGCGGGTGGCGTGCCTCGGGAGGGTTCCCCTGCCACTGAGGGTGTAGTCCCCGCCCCAGTGGAGGTGGTGCTGGGAGGACTGCAAGGCGGGCTGTGCAGTATGAGGTCGGCGCTTGGTGGTGCAGTAACCAGAGGAGTACTCATCCAGACCTTTCTCTGAAAGTCACAAAAAGGCAATCACTTCAACAAGCCTTACTTAATGGGGCTGTCCCTTGACTTAATGAGGCCGTCTCTTTACCTAATGTGGCAGTCCCCTTAGTTATTGAAGCAGTCCCCTTACTTATTGAGCAGTCACCGTTTAATGAAGCAGTCCCCTTACTTATTGAAGCAGTCCCCTTACTTATTGAGTGGCACCCATACCTAATGAAGCAGTCACCTCACTTATTGAAGCAGTCCCCTTACTTATTGAGCAGTCCCCATACTTAATGAAGCAGTCACCTTACTTAATGAGGCAGCCCCTTACTTAATGAAGCAGTCACCTTACTTAATTAAGCAGTCCCCTTACTTAATGAAGCGGTCCCCTTACTTATTGAGCGGTCTCTTTACTTAATGAAGCAGTCACCTTACTTAATGAAGCAGTCATTTTACTTATTGAGCAGTCCCCTTACTTAATGAAGCAGTCCCCTTACTTATTGAGCAGCGCCCATACCTAATGAAGCTGTCACCTTCCTTATTGAGCAATCCCCATACTTAATGAAGCAGTTACCTTGCTTAATGTAGCAGCCCCTTACTTAATGAAGCAGTGACCTTACTTAATGAAGCAGACCTTTTACTTATTGAGCAGTCCCCTTACTTAATGAAGCAGTCCTCACACTGAAATTCTTTAAACCCCAAATTAAAAACTGTAAACTGAAGGGTTAGGGATAGGGTTAGACATATATTACAATTGAAAAAATAAAATACAATACAACAAAAAAAATGCATATCATTCATTTAAATAAAGAGCAGCACTGTAACCATATAATTTAGGTGCTATTGGCCACAGTATAATCTCTGTATTTTAATTCTAACTTTGAATCAGGCCAAGGATAAGACCTGCCAATATATAAACATTAGCAGAGTATCTAGATTCTTAATCTAACAGTTATCCCTTACCCAGGCGCTTCAGAGAGGAGTAGCGGTTGAGCTCGGGCTTGGTGGCGCTCTCGTAGGACGGGGGGAGCTGGGCCAGGTTGTGCAGGGAGTGGTGGAAGGAGGGCTGGGACTTGGTGTTGTTGTGCTTGCTGGAGAGCAGCGTCCCTCCAGCTGCCAGCTGAGCGTTGTTCATCCGCGGGGTGCGCTCTACAAAGACAACGTGATGAGAAGCCTGTATTCACCGGCACTGCGTGATTTGCAACTATACCGAGCATCGTCATGTTGCTAACTCATGGTGGCACTCAAATTCAAAGTTCATTTATGAAGAAAGAGTTTAATCAAACGTGTGATTACCCCTATTTTTTTTTTTTTTTACCATAGAGCCTACTTTTGAGGTTGAATTAAGTAAATGAATCTTTGTTTCCGATACATGGTGTTTGAAGAGAGTAGCGATTGCCAGATGTCTTACCAATGGTGGCGCTGTGTTTGGGGCTGGAGCCTGATGAATGGATGAAATTGTGCTGCAGATTGCCCACTGTCAGAGTCAAACAACATCAGCTGATTAGATATGCACCAGTGTGATCATCAGCCAAACGTTTGGAAGGAGTTTCACATTTAAAATATCTGCGTGCGTAGATTCAATCATTTTAGTTTGCACCTTTAACAGTACAGCAATGAATTTTCTGATTATTCACATGCATGATTTTGTTAACACCTTGAGAAATAGGGGACAAATACAGATTCACCATTTGGCTGAACATTCAGCATTCCAGTTAGTGCAGATAACGTGTCTGTTATTAGCTTTTTGATATTGAAGCTTGCCAATAACACTTGATGGCAGGCATTACTAAACACGGACTTGCACAAACAGGACAAGCACAGTTCTACATTTAGTATTTTATCCAAAGCGTCTTACAGGTAAGGCTGAGAACAATAAAAGCATGCAATCAAAATCCATGATTAATTAGAAACCTTTCCAAATGCTGCACGGCCAAGCATCAACAATTCAACATGTTCTATCCTATCAATTATTCTCTATTAAAATAAAGTGGTAACTTCTGTATTGTAAAACGTATCAAGCATCATTTCATCTCCTCTCATCACAGGTCAGCGCTCACATCTGTTATCCTTGCTGGGCAGTCCGCCGGGGGCATAGTGGTTCTTCGGGGGGCGTCCCAGGGTCCCGCCCCCCTGTCCGTCTGCCACCGTCAGCGCCATGCTGTTGTTCCTCTCGTCCTGCTGCACAGGGCTGGACTGGTGGCGCAGCATGTCAACCAAGGCTCTAACCCGGGCACACACACGCACACACACACACACACACACAGGGTGATCAGAACACCACAGCACACCGTACAGGCTGCTCAAGAGAACCAGACAAGTTGCTTTACCCACACAAGGAATTCATTTTGGTACGTTGGTGAAAGACACAATCTGCGATACAATCATTCTGAATATTCACACCATAAAAAGTAGGAGAAGCAAAAAATATATCATTGCATGGTTGTTTCAAGAAAAGGTTTTGAGGGATATAAACATAATTATTGAAAATATTGAAATGATAAAAAATATTAATTTTCTTTCCAAAATGTCATTGATGATCGTTTGAATATGCCAAAATTGCTTTATTACCCAATATTGTATTGCTTAGGATTGGAAACATTCAGCCCTCTTCAGAAAGTGAGTTTAGAATGTCTCTTGAATAGACCTTTGTTTAATTGAAAGGGCAGTACAATTAAATGGTACACCTTACACAAAAATTATTCCACAATATCTTGCTCTAGCATTACCCTTTGAATATATGTATGACATCCATCGAAATATCATTAAGCAGCATATAGCTGAAAACCAAATACTATAACCCTTATACAACCCTCACATACAATTCGTTAGTAACTCAGCAGTCCAAAGCGACTCAAAGTCATCAAATTAAGGCTGCAGCTTCTTAGATGAGGCCTCTTTCTGAGGTAAGCTGGGGATATTAGAGATCAACTCCAGTCACTTTGGCTGGGAATCAAGCCCCTTACCCACTATACTAACCTGCCCGGATACAGTCATGAGTCAGAGCATGCGCACAGACAGACAGATAAACACCCACCTGGGCATGTTCAGGTCTCTGTGGTTAGCCTCCTGCTGCACCTTGTTGAACACAACCTTGATCCCCACGGCAACGGCCACCATAAACACCACAACGCCACCAATGACAAAGCCTGTGTTGTGGCTTTGCATCCTTAATGGATCAATGGTCCCCATGGGATCCACCACGGAGCTGATGTCGATGGCCGGGGTCTTGGCCCAGTCCGGGGAGTCGTAGTTCTTGCACAAGTGCTGCTCCAGCTGCTGCCCGCGCTCCGGGCAGCAGAAGCGGAAGTGGCAGCTCCCGCAGCAGTAGATGTACGTGTCCTTGGAGCAGTTGAAGGCACTGTCGAACTGGCCCATGACGTCATAGTAACCCTGGCACACGTCCACGTCCACCAGCCGCCGCGGAGGGGGCGCCACCTGGGCCGCACCCAAGGGGGGGGCCAGGGCATCCGCTGCGGTGCCGTTCTTGGTGAACATGACCTGGGGCAGGGGTCTGGGGGGCGTCTCCAGAACTCTCTCTGGGAGTTCATCCACCGGTTGGCTCCAGCTCCGGAGCCCTGCTGGCTGCGGGTTCGCCTGGATGTCGATGGGGCGGCCTGGGGGGCTCGGGGCGGGCTTTGGCCTCTCGGTCAACAGCCTTTTGAGGAAGTTGGCGTCCCGGGGAGAGGGAGGTGGGGAAGGCTCCTTGGCGGAGGTCAGTTGGGCAGTCAGGAGGAGAAGCAGGGAGACGGCGAGGAATCTGCGATCCGTGGTGGGTGTCATCTTTACATGACTAAGAGCTCTATTTTGTCTATGATTCAATGTGGTTACAACACTGTGTTTGCCTTTCCTGTGCAACCAATAAAATAGGATGTGGAACATTTCAGTGGAATGTTGGACTTGCCGTCAATTAATGTCAAAAACATTTTCGATCAATGATATTGTCGGGTGGAAATCGTATTCATAATAATGTTATTAATGTAAATATATTAATGGTTGCTTGAGTGCTATTTAAATCAATTAAATAGCCTACTGTAGAGGAAGAACTGTTTTCAGAGTAACCTCCGTTTAGGATGTCAATAACTAGCGACAGGTATTTACAGTTTCCTTTTACCACTGGAACCAAGCTTTGATACATCAGGTCCTTCTTTTCCCTAGGCTGCCACGTCCCTCTCCCTACGACTATCAAAGAGACGTGATGTCAAAGATAGGGAAAGAAACAGGCCTCTCATGCTTGTTCTAGGTGGCTCACAGTGCAGTATGCTTTACCTTGCCGGAACAAAAGCAATATCTGCTGTGCCGTGGTATGTACTTTAATCAATAAAGCAAACAGCGGGCAGAGGATACTGTGTTCAGGGGAATAGGACAATCCTATATGCCACAACCCCTGATTGTAGCACTTGTTAAGCACGGGCGAGGGCGTTTTAAGAGGATTTTTGTAAAAATGTAAACAATTTTATCTGTGGTCTCTGATCATGGTTGATTTTATTTCAGATTCACATTCAGATTTGGCTCTTACCTACCAATTAGCCGATTGGTTTTGAAAAAGATATTATATCTTTAGTTCTGTTTTTTCTTTGAAACAGTGTTAAAATAAGCATTTCACGCATATAACTTCCCCCTTCCCTATAAAAGGAAGAAGGACTGATCTAAAGACCTACCTGGGATGAGGCCTTGGTTATCTAATATAGGGGGGTTATCCTCATGGTTAATTTCTGTTGGCACAAATTATATACACATGAATGACTGCCC